>NW_019945050.1:85339-96111 GCF_002910315.2 Salvelinus sp. IW2-2015
CTATGGGGATCCTGTCAGCCTGGATCCTAGACCCTGGGTCACACTATGGGGGACCGGGCAGCCTGGATCCTAGACCCTGTGTCACACTATGAAGACCTGGACAGCCTGGATCCTAGACCCTGGTCACACTATGGGAGCTGGTGCAGCCTGGATCCTAGACCCTGGGTCACACTATGGGGAACCTGGACAGCCTGGATCCTAGCCCTGGTCATTCTATGAAGACCTGGTGCAGCCTGGATCCTAGACCCGGGTCACTATATGGGAGCTGGCAGCCTGGATCTAGACCCTGGTCACACTATGGGAGCTTGGCAGCCTGATCCTAGACCCTGCGGTCACTCTATGGGGAGCTGGTCAGCCTGGATCCTAGACCCTGGTCACACTATGAACGCTGGACTGCCTGGAATCCTAGACCCTGGGTCACATCTATGAAGACCTGGACAGCCTGGATCCTAGACCCTGGGTCACACTATGGGAGCTGGTCAGCCTGGATCCTAGACCCTGGGTCCCTCTATGGCGGACCTGGACAGCCTGGATCCTAGTCCGGTCATTCTATAGACCTGGTCAGCCTGGATCCTAGACCCTGGAGTCACTATATGGGAGCTGGGTCATCCTGGATCCTAGACCCTGCGGTCACACCCTATGGGGAGCTGGTCAGCCTGGATCCTAGACCCTGGGTCACACTATGAATACCTGGTCAGCCTGGATCCTAGACCCTGGGTCACACTATGAAGACCTGGACAGCCTGGATCCTAGACCCTGGGTCACTCTATGAAGACCTGGAGAGCCTGGATCCTTGACCCTGGGTCACTATATGGGGACCTTGGCTGAGCAGGCGTACACCATGTTATTCTCGTAAAAAAAAATGTAACCTTTATTTAACTAGGTAAATCAGTTAAGAACACATTCTTATTTACAATGACGGCCTACCCCGGCCAAACCCGGACGACGCTGGGCCAATTGTGCGCCGCCCTACTGGACTCCCAATCACGGTGGATATGATACAGCCTGGATTCAAACCAGGGGACTGTAGTAACGCCTCTTGCAGGTAAGATGCAGTGCCTTAGACCACTGCGCCGCTCGGGAGTCATGGGTTTGATTCCTGCATGGGTCATATACACTAAATATATAGACCTGGTTGACACCATGGCACAGCAGACCCCACAGGATGGCTCAGTGTGTTACCAGCATAAGGTTTGTGGTCAAAATAATGTATAGGGAAGAGGAGAGGAACAACATGGCTTCATCACAGTTCACATATAAATCCCTCCCATTGTTTTATACAGCATAGGTATTAAAATAGCAAACATGTATCGTTTCATTGTTCCATTCCAAAAGACAAAGTCTTTGTTTTGTATCGTCTTTCGGATATAGGGTTGGGAGGAAGGTGTGAATGAATGCAGCTTCCTGTCTGTCTATGGCTACCTTATACAGTCTATTAGTGCGTCGGGTCAGCCTTGTACTGCTCTCCCTTTCCTCTGAAGCAGTAGAAATAGCACCAGAATGGGTTTAATCTGAATTCCTGCCAGGCTAGCTGGAGACGGGAGGTATTACCAGAATGGTTTGAATCTGCAATCCTCTGCCAGGCTAGACTGAAGACGGGAGGTATTACCAGAATGGTTTTAATCCTGATTTCCTGCCAGGCTAGCTGTAGACGGGAGGTATTACCAGAATGGTTTTAATCTGACTTCCTGCCAGGCTAGCTTGTAGACGGGAGGTATTACCAGAATGGTTTGAATCTGAATTCCTGCCAGGCTAGATGAAGACGGGGAGGTATTACCAGAATGGTTTTAATCTGATTTCCTGCCAGGCTAGCTGTAGACGGAGGTATTACCAGAATGGTTTTAATCTGATTTCTGCCAGGCTAGCTGTAGACGGGAGTATTACCAGAATGGGTATTAATGCTGATTTCCTGCCAGGCTAGCTGTAGAGTGGGAGGTATACCAGATTCTGCCAGGCTAGCTGTAGACGGGGGTAATACCAGAATTCCTGCCAGGCTAGCTGTAGATGGGAGGTACTACCAGAATTCCTGCCAGGCTAGCTGTAGACGGGAGGTATTAACAGAATTCCTGCCAGGCTAGCTGTAGATGGGAGGTAATACCAGAATTCCTGCCAGGCTAGCTGTAGACGGGAGGTATTAACAGAATTCCTGCCAGGGTAGCTGTAGATGGGAGGTACTACAGAATTCCTGCCAGGCTAGCTGTAGACGGGAGGTATTAACAGAATTCCTGCCAGGCTAGCTGTAGATGGGAGGTCACTACCAGAATATCCTGCCAGGCTAGCTGTAGAACGGAGGTATAACAGAATTCTCCTGCAGGGCTGCTGTAGATGGGAGGTACTACCAGAATTCTGCAGGCTAGCTGTAGAGCGGAGGTATTCAGAATTCCTGCCAGGGCTTAGCGTGTAGACGGGAGGTAATACCAGAAATTCCTGCCAGGCTAGCTGTAGACGGGAGGTACTACCTCTGAGAGGAGAGGAATGCCGGAAGGTCAGACCTGTTGAGAAACTGTCTTCAGCTTTGAAGTGGGACACCAATTCTCACAATTCATCTTGCTTTAAATGCCACCGAAGACACAGAAACACAGATAAACAGCTGTGAAACAGCATCCTATTCCACTATATAGTGCGGTACTTGTAACCGGGGTCTGCTGAGAACCAGTGCACTATAGAGGGAAATAGGATGCCTTTTGGGATGTGCAGTGAAAAGGGAAGGCTTGTTGCTCTGATGAGGTTAGCTAGACAGAGGTTCTCTTTCTAAGGAGCTAGACAGTGGTTTCTTTCTAAGGAGTTAGTGGTTCTAAGGAGCTAGACAGAGGTTCTCTTTCTAAGGAGCTAGACAGTGGTTTCTCTTTCTAAGGAGTTAGTGGTTCTAAGGAGCTAGACAGTGGTTCTCTTTCTAAGGAGCTAGACAGTGGTTCTCTTTCTAAGGAGGCTAGACAGTGGTTCTCTTTCTAAGGAGCTAGACAGAGGTTCTCTTTCTAAGGAGCTAGACAGTGGTTCTCTTTCTAAGGAGCTAGACAGTGGTTCCCTTTCTAAGGAGCTAGACAGTGGTTCTCTTTCTAAGGAGCTAGACGATGGTTCTCTTCTAAGGAGCTAGACAGTGGTTCTCTTTCTAAGGAGCTAGACAGTGGTTCCCTTTCTAAGGAGCTAGACAGTGGTTCTTTTCTAGGAGCTAACAGTGGTTCTCTTTCTAAGGAGCTTAGACAGTGGTTCTCTTTCTAAGGAGCTAGACAGTGGTTCTCTTTCTAAGGAGCTAGACAGTGGTTCTCTTTCTAAGGAGCTAGACGTGGTTCTTTCTAAGGAGCTAGACAGTGGTTCTCTTTCTAAGGAGCTAGACAGTGGTTCTCTTTCTCTAAGGAGCTAGACAGTGGTTCTCTTTCTAAGAGCTAGACAGTGGTTCTCTTTCTAAGGAGCTAGAACAGTGGTTCTACTTTCTAAGGAGCTAGACAGTGGTTCTCTTTCTAAACAGCTAGACAATGGTTCTTCTAAGGAGCTAGACAGTGGTTCACTTTCACGTCTTCTACCTGCCTGACTGTCTTCTACCTGCCTGACTGTTTTCTACCTGCATGACTGTCTTCTACCTGCCTGGACTGTTCTTCTACCTGCCAGATGTCTTCTACCTGCCTGACCGTCTTCTACTGCCTAACTGTCTTCTTCCTGCTACCGTCTACCTGCCTCTGTCCACCGCTACTCTGTCTGCAATCCAAAGGGCCCAGAGCTCTTATGTACTATCAAGGGAGAAGGGTTCACATTTGGAACGATTCCTCTGTCTGACTGTCAAGGGGAGCTGGTAAAGGAGGTGGAGGCCTGGTGGTGAACAGGAGATGGAGGCCCGGTGGTGAACAGGAGGTGGAGGCCTGGTGGTGAACAAGGTGGAGGCTGGTGGTGAATAGGAGGTGGAGGCCGGTGGTGAACAGGAGGTGGAGGCCCGGTGTGAACAGGAGGTGGAGGCCTGGTGGTGAAATAGGAGTGGGCCTGGTGGTGAATGAGGTGGAGGCCTGGTGGGTGAATAGGAGGTGGAGGCTGGTGGTGAATAGGAGGTGGAGGCCTGGTGGTGAATAGGAGGTGGAGGCCTGGTGGTGAACAGGAGGTGGAGGCCTGTGTGAGACAGGAGGTGGAGCTGGTGGTGAATAGGAGGTGGAGGCCTGGTGGTGAATAGGAAGGAGGCCTGGTGGTGAACAGGAGGTGGAGGCCGGTGTGGAATCAGGAGGTGGGGCCTGGTGGGTGAAGGAGTGGAGGCTAGTGGTGAACAGGAGGTGCAGGCCTGGTGGTGAAGGAGGTGGGCTGGTGGTGAACAGGAGGTTGAGGCCTGGTGGTGAACAGGAGGTGGAGGCCTGGTGGTGAACAGGATGTGTGGGGGGTGGAGGCCTGGTGGTGAACAGGAGGTGGAGGCCTGGTGGTGAACAGGAGGTGCAGGCCTGGTGGTGAACAGGAGGTGAGGCCTGTGGTGAACAGGAGGTGGAGGCCTGGTGGTGAACAGGAGGTGAAGGCCTGGTGGTGAATAGGAGGTGGAGGCCTGGTGGTGAATAGGAGGTGGAGGCCTAGTGGTGAACAGGAGGTGGAGGCCTGGTGGTGAACAGGAGGTGAGGCCTGGTGGTGAATAGGAGGTGGAGGCTGGTGGTGAATAGGAGGTGGAGGCCGTGGTGAAAGGAGAGGTGAGGCCTGGTGGTGAACAGGAGGTCTGAGGCCTGGTGGTGAACAGGAGGTGGAGGCCTGGTGGTGACAGGAGGTGGAGGCTGGTGGTGAACAGGAGGTGGAGGTGGTGGTGAACAGGAGGTGGAGGCTGGTGGTGAACAGGAGGTGGAGGCCGGTGGTGACAGGAGGTGGAGGCTGGTGGTGAACAGGAGGTTGAGGCCTGGTGGTGAACAGGAGGTGGAGGCCTGGTGGTGAACAGAGGTGGAGGCCTGGTGGTGAACAGGAGGTGGAGGCCGGTGGTGAAGAGAGGTGGAGGCCTGGTGGTGAACTAGGAGGTGAAGCTGGTGGTGAACAGGAGGTGGAGGCTGGTGGTGAAATAGGAGGTGGAGGCTGGTGGTGAAAGGGAGGTGGAGGCCTGTGGGAACAGGAGGGAGGCCTGGTGGGAACAGGAGGTTGAGGCCTGGTGGTGACAGGAGATGGAGGCCGGTGGTGAACGGAGGTGGAGGCCTGGTGGTGAAGGAGGTGGAGGCCTGGTGGTGAACAGGAGGGTGAGGCCTGGTGGTGAGGAGATGGGAGGCTGGTGGTGAACAGGAGGTGGAGGCCCGGTGGTGAACAGGAGGTGGAGCCTGGTGGTGAACAGGAGATGGAGGCCTGTGGTGAATAGGAGGTGGAGGCCTGGTGGTGAACAGGAGGTGGAGGCTGGTGGTGAACAGAGGTGAGGCCTGGTGGTGAAAGGAGGTGGAGGGCCTGGTGGTGAACAGGAGGTGAAGGCTGGTGGTGAACAGGAGGGGAGGCCTGGTGGTGAAGGAGGTGGAGGCTGGTGGTGAACAGGAGGGTGGAGGCCTGGTGGTGACAGGAGATGGAGGCCGGTGGTGAACAGGAGGTGGAGGCCTGGTGGTGAACAGGAGGTGGAGGCTGGTGGTGACAGGAGATGGAGCTGGTGGTGAACAGGAGGTGGAGGCCCGGTGGTGAATAGGAGGTGGAGGCCTGGTGGTGTGAACAGGAGATGGAGGCCTGGTGGTGAATAGGAGGGGAGGCTGGTGGTGAACAGGAGGTGGAGGCCTGGTGGTGAACAGGAGGTGGAGGCCTGGTGGTGAATAGGAGGTGGAGGCCTGGTGTTGAACAGGAGTGGAGGCCCGGTGGTGAACAGGAGGTGGAGGCCCGGTGGTGAACAGGAGGTGGAGGCCTGGTGGTGAATAGGAGGTGAAGGCCCGGTGGTGAACAGGAGGTGGAGGCCCGGTGGTGAACAGGAGGTGGAGGCCCGGTGGTGAACAGGAGGTGGAGCCTGGTGGTGAATAGGAGGTGAAGGCCCGGTGGTGAACAGGAGGTGGAGGCCTGGTGGTGAATAGGAGGTGAAGGCCGGTGGTGAACAGGAGGTGGAGGCCCGGTGGTGAAATAGGAGGTGGAGGCTGGTGGTGGAAGGAGATGGAGGCCCGGTGGTGAAGGAGGTGGAGGCCGGTGGTGAACAGGAGGTGGAGGCCTGGTGGTGAACAGGAGGTGGAGGCCCGGTGGTGAAGGAGGTGGAGGCCTGGTGGGTGAAGGAGGTGGAGGCTGGTGGTGAACAGGAGGTGGAGGCCCGGTGGTGAACAGGAGGTGGAGGCCCGGTGGTGAACAGGAGGTGGAGGCCCGGTGGTGAACAGGAGGTGGAGGCCTGGTGGTGAATAGGAGGTGAAGGCCCGTGTGAACAGGAGGTGGAGGCCTGGTGGTGAATAGGAGGTGAAGGCCGGTGGTGAAACAGGAGGTGGAGGCCCGGTGGTGGAATAGGAGTGGAGGCCTGGTGGTGAAGGAGATGGAGGCCCGGTGGTGAATAGGAGGTGGAGGCTGGTGGTGAACAGGAGGTGGAGGCCTGGTGGTGAACAGGAGGTGGAGGCCCGGTGTGAACAGGAGGTGGAGGCCCGGTGGTGAACAGGAGGTGGAGGCCTGGTGGTGAATAGGAGTGTGGGAGGCCTGGTGGTGAATAGGAGGTGGAGGCCTGGTGGTGAACAGGAGGTGGAGCCCGGTGGTGAACGGAGGTGGAGGCCTGGTGGTGAATAGGAGGTGGAGGTGGTGGTGAATAGGAGGTGGAGGCCTGGGTGGTGAACAGGAGTGGAGGCCGTGTGGTGAATAGGAGGTGGAGCCTGGTGGTGAATAGGAGATGGAGGCCCGGTGGTGAACAGGAGGTGGAGGCCTGGTGGTGAACAGGAGGTGGAGGCCTGGTGGTGAATAGGAGATGGAGGCCCGGTGGTGAACAGGAGGTGGAGGCCTGTGGTGAACAGGAGGTGGAGGCCGGTGGTGAACAGGAGGTGGAGGCCTGGTGTGAACAGGAGGTGGAGGCCCGGTGGTGAATAGGAGATGGAGGCCTGGTGGTGAACAGGAGGTGGAGGCCTGGTGGTGAACAGGAGGTGGAGGCCTGGTGGTGAACAGGAGGTGGAGGCCTGGTGGTGACAGGAGGTGGAGGCCTGGTGGTGAACAGGAGTGGAGGCCTGGTGGTGAACAGGAGGTGGAGCCTGGTGGTAACAGGAGGTGGAGGCCTGGTGGGTTGGACAGGACGGCTGGGGCACGTGGTGGAACGAGGAGCCTGATGTGTTAAATGAGCTTTGCACTAATGAGAGTCACGCTTGTGCTCTTCCAGGAAGAGGTGAGACTTGTCTGTGTCACAGGGTTTATAATTCACATCTGATCAGACCTCAGGACCCGATGACCCGATGACCTGAGGACCTTAATACCTGACATGAAGATCTGAAGACCTGAGGACCCGAGGACCCGAGGACCCGAGGACCCGAGGACTCGGTTGTAACATACATACATACATGCACGGAGGCACGTGCACGCGCACACACACATGGTAATGGTGGCTCTGTCTGACACACAAACACACACACAGCCAATATCTGAGAAAAACAAAAAACCTTTGAAATGTTTATAGCGTCTGTGTGGCGATAATAAAAAAAAACAGACAAACTTGATATGCTGTACAAGACTGGACTTCATGAATTATAATTGAGTGACGCTGTAAGCTAACACAATCATACTCGTGTGCACGTTTTCTAAGTGAGTGAGAGGGAGAAAAAAAGAGAGAGAAAGAAAGGAGAGAGAGAGAGAGAGAGACCGACTGGGTGAAGAGGGCCACACTAGGACAGATGGTGCGTGCTGGTTGCCAGGGTAACATTAAAGGACAGAGCTACTCTGCTCACATCATACGCCGTCCGTTTCGTTACCGGCCCTGTCATAACCACCACTACTACTACACTGTAACGACGTCATCTCTATCCACAACACCGTGTAAATCATACCGTATATCTTTAACGGAAAGTCGTTCTACAAATTCCAACCTAACAGTCACATCCTGTGGTAATGTGATAAGTGGAAAGGGGGTTGGTTTGAGGCCACAACAGCATTAGCGTTAACTGCAGAACAGAAACCTTCTTTTCAATCATTTTACGACGAATTCCTCTGTTGATAATTGAAAAAGAAAGGTATTGTGAATAGAGATCAGACTGCTACAGTATACAGGCCCTAGTCAGAGGGCATTGTAGAAATTGTCCAAATGTCCTAATTCACCTCAGACTCAGTGGGGGGGCTGGTGAGGGGAGGACGGCTCATACTAATGGCTGGAACGGAGCGAGTGGAACGGCATCAAACCCATGGAAACCATGGAAACCATGCGATTTATGTATTTGATACCATTCCACCGATGCCGCTCCAGTCATTATCACTAGCCCGTCCTCCCCAATTAAGGTGCCACCAACCTCCTGTGGTTAGACTGATTGAGCTATTCCAGACATTCAATACTAGCGAGGAACACAAGTTGAAATGTTGTAAGCTGGTTGTAATGCTGAAAGACAGCTTTGCCTGCTGGGAATTCTACAGAACCAAATGGCAAGGAAGACCAAACACATCCACATCTAGTTGTCTGATTAAACTGTTCTAGAAATCCACTTCTAGAAAGGAAAAGCATAAGGGATACAACTACATCTAGTAATCTCCTTTGATCTCCTATGATCTCCTATGATCCGTTATGACCTCTTATGATCTGCTATGATCTCCTATGATCCGTTATGACCTCTTATGATATGCTATGATCTCCTATGATCCCCTGTGATCTCCTATAATCTCCTATGATCTCATATGATCTCATATGATCTCATGTGATTGCCTATAATCTCCTATGATCTCCTGTGATCTCCTATAATCTGTTATGATCTGCTATGATCTCCTGTGATCTCCTATAATCTGTTATGATCTGCTGTGATCTCCTAGTCCTAATATCTGCTATGATCTATGATCTGCTATGATCTGCTAGGATCTCCTATTATTCTATTAACTCCTATGATCTCCTAAGACTGCTATGGTCCCCTATGATCTGCTTATGGTCTCCTATGATCTGCTATGATCTCCTATGATCTCATGTGAATTTCTTCATAATACCCTTCCTTATTGATCTCTCTGCGATCTTCCTGCGATCTCCTATACTATTCTGTGATCTGCTAGGATCTGCTATGATCTATGATCTGCTATGATCTCATATGATCTCTATGATCTCCTGTGATCTCTATAACTGTTATGATTTGCTGTGATCTGCTATGATCTGCTATGATCTGCTATGGTCTCCTTGATCTCCTATGATCTCATGTGATCTCATATAATCTCCTATGATCTCCTGCGATCTCCTATACTATTCTGTGATCTGCTAGGAATCTGCTATGATCTATGATCTGCTATGATCTCATATGATCTCGTGATCTCCTATAATCTTATGTGATCTCCTATAATATGTTATCATTTGCTGTGATCTCCTAAGATCTGCTATGATCTATGATCTGCTATGATCTTTATGATCTCGTGATCTCCTATAATCTGTTATGATCTGCTGTGATCTCCTAAGATCTGCTATGATCTATGATCTGCTATGATCTCTTATGATCATAGATCCGTGGGCGACGCACAATTGGCATAGCGTCGTCCGGGTTGGAGGGTTTGGCCGGTAGGGATACTCTTGTCTCAGTATGTAAAAATGTAATAAAATGTATGCACTCTATGTAAGTCGCTCTGGATAAGAGCGTCTGCTAAATGACTAAAATGTAAATGTAAATGATCTCGTGATCTCCTATAATCTCATGTGATCTCCTATAATCTGTTATGATTTGCTGTGATCTGCTTTGATCTGCTGTGATCTCCTATAATCTGTTATGATCTGCTGTGATCTGCTTTGATCTGCTGTGATCTCCTATGATCTCCTATGATCTGCTGTGGTCTCCTATAATCTGTTTATGATCTGCTGTGATCTCCTATAATCTGTTATGATCTGCTGTGATCTCCTAATATCTGCTATGATCTATGATCTGCTATGATCTGTTATGATCTCCTATTATCTTCTATTAACTCCTATGATCTCCTAATGATCTGCTATGATCCCTATGATCTGCTATGGTCTCCTATGATCTCCTATGATCTCATGTGATCTCATATAATCTCCTTATGATTCCTGCGATCTCACTATACTATTCTGTGATCTGCTAGGATCTTGCTATGATCTATGATCTGCTATGATCTTCATATGATCTCATATGATCTCCTGTGATCTCCTGTGAATCTCCTATAATCTGTTATGATTACTGTGATTGCTATGATCTGCTATGAATCTCCTATGATCTCCTATGATCTGCTGTGATCTCCTATATATGTTATGATCTACTGTGATCTCCCGAGATCTGCTATGACTTAGATCTGATATGATCTGCTATGATCTCCTATTATCTTCTATGGCCCTCCTATGATCTGCTATGATCTGCTATGATCTCCTATGATCTGCTATGATCTGCTGTGATCTCCTATGATCTGCTATGATATCCTATTATCTTCTATGACTCCTATGATGCTGCTGTGATCTCCTATGATCTGCTGTGATCTCCTATGATCTGCTGTGATCTCCTATGATCTGCTATGATCTCCTATGATCTGCTATGATATCCTAATTAATCTATCTATTGACCTCCTATGATCTGCTGTGATCTCCTATGATCTGCTATGATAATCCTATTATCTTCTATGACCTCCTAATGATCTGCTTGTGATCTCCTATGAATCTGCTATGATATCCTATTATCTTCTAATGACCTCCAATGATCTGCTGTGATCTCCTATGATCTGCCTTGATCTCC
>NW_019945050.1:98979-102868 GCF_002910315.2 Salvelinus sp. IW2-2015
TAGCTAGCCAGCTAAATTAACATTAGCTAGCCAGCTAAATTAACATTAGCTAGCCAGCTAAATTAACATTAGATAGCCAGCTAAATTAACATTAGCTAGCCAGCTAAATTAACATTAGTTAGCTAGCTAACAAGCTGTAAATTAACCAAAACATTGTTCGGAAAGTTGTTTTTAGTTGCCTGGTTTGTTAGATTGACAAACATTTACTAAATTAATTAGTTAATTAATGGCTGAAGTCCCTGACCCATTGAATTGTGACTCAACTTTATCTCTGTAATGTATTTTTACCTCTTTGATTCACTCATGGAGGTRCGTKGCTGGTCTGTTTGTACTCGTCCATGTTACCAGTCACCATCCCGTGGTTAAATACGATGGTTTCGACYCTTTRAGTTTWGTGTGAATGCTGTTGTCCATACATGTTGTTTTGGTTTGGATGTATGCTAATTGTCACTGTAGGACCAACATTCTCTACGCACTTCCTGATGAACACAGTGACAGAGTCAGTGTAATCGTCAATGTTATTCCCAGAGGTGACCGAGCCATGACAATAATGGTTCATGGTGTCGGCATTTTGATGGTGACYTATTCCAGATTGGGAAAGCAAAAGGTTTTCAATTTTTTTCTACCTTGACACAATCACAGCACAAGTTATGAATAACGAAACATACCACCGACACCTTTTGCTTTTCCTGGAGAGTCCTTTCTTCCTGTCCACGCGATGTACAGAGACGCCAACATGCTGTATTAGACGGAGAAGGTGTAGCCCGTGAGAGTCATGGCTCCGTAAAACAAATGATGTCTCTCGTGTCCCTCTGGAAGGTGATCTTTGCCTTGAGCTCGTCTACCTTATTGTCCAGAGACTAGCAAGTAATGTATTCTGAAGAGGTCGGTGGTTTGACCTCCTACAGAGTCTGACTAGAACGCCAGCTCTTCTTCCTCTTCTTCAGCGGTGGCTTCTTGTTAGAGCAGGATGAATGCGGCTGTTTTGTATAGTCTAAACAAATTATCCAGGTCTGGGAAGTCAAATGTGTAGTGAGTGAACTCAGATCTAATGTCTAGAAGTTCCTGTTGGTMAAAGGAAATTATAACATAAACATCCTGAGCAAATAAAGTAAGAAATAAAATCCACAAAAAATATATACTGAATGTTGGCTAGGAGCTAGAATAAAGGTTACAGGTTAAATAAAAATAAAAAATACATAAAAAATAGAAACCGGGCTGCCGTGTCTGTCGGCACCATCTTGTTGACGATCATTGACGTTATGTAAATGTAAATCACCTGTCACTTCCTTAATCATCACTAAAGGACTGTATAGATCTAAATCATACAATTCATTCAAGGTTGAGTCAGATTCTAGGATCCAAATGACACCCTATTTCCTACATAGTGCACTACTTTTGAACAGCTGCCCTATGGGCGAAAGGGGGACACTTGAGACACCAGTGCCAGGCTATGATGATAGGTGGGAATGTTAACCCGCACTAATGACACTTTGAGTGCTCCAATCAAAACACGGACCTATGGCAGCAGCCATGACGGTGGCCAGCGGACAACAACAAGAAGAGAGGAAGTAGAAAGGACTGACGACAAAAACGTAATTATCTCCCTCTAAGAGGAACAGAGGAGAGCTCTTTAGTGTAGCATTACTGTCTGGAGAGAACAGAGAGAGATCATGTCATTTAGAGAGAGAGAGGGCGAGGGATAGAGGGCAAGGGAAACAGAGAGAGATCATGTCATTTAGAGAGAGAGAGGGCGAGGGATAGAGTGAGGGAAAGGGAGAGAGACATTATTTAAGAGAGAGCAGAAGTGTGTGAGAGAGGGGGGATAAGAAGAGAAGGAGAGAGAGGGTGAGAGAGGGAAGAGAAGGGAGAGGGGAGGGAGGGAGGGACAAGAGAGAGAGAGAGAGGGCGAAAAGGAGAATAAGAAGAGAAAAAGAGAGAGAGAGAGGAGAGGAGAGAGGAGGGAGGGAGGAGGAGGAGGGAGAGGGAGCGGAGGGAGGGCAGGGAGGGAGGGAGGGAGGGAGGGAGGGAGAGGAGAGAGAGAGAGACGAGAAGAGAGAATGGACCTGAGTGCACTGACACATATTATGTCACCCGCAGCAAGTTTGAAGCTGACAGAGTGTGAGTCTGAACTGCTGACAGGAAGAGAGTTTGACCTTCGAGGAGTTGAACACAGTCTCGTCTGTACAGGGACACAACGGCTCTGGATTTAAACAAGCATACTGAAAAGGTCACAACTGTCAATACCCTAAACACACAGAGAGCAGTGGAGAGGGAGAGAAGAGAGAGATCATCGTGTGAGAGGAGAGAGAGAGTAATAAGAGAGTAGAGAGAGAGTGTAAGAGAGAGAGAGAGAGAGAGAAAGAGGGAGAGAGAGAGGGCAGGCTGGAGGAGAGAAGAGCGAGAGGGACAGAGACGAGAGGGACAGAGAAAGAGACAGAGAGAGAGAGACAAGAGACGCAGAGACAACAGAGAGACAGAGAGAGAGAGAGAGAGAGAAGAAGAGACGAGAGAGAGAGAGAGAGAGAGAGACACGAGCAGAGAGAACGACCGAGAGCAGAGCACGAGAGAGACCAGATGAGAGAGACGAGAGAGAGAGAGACGCAGAGAGAGAACAGAGAGAGCCGACGCAGCGAGAGCTGAGGAGCGAGAGCGAGAGCAGAGAGAGGAGAGGGAGGGGAGATAGAGACTAAAATGAACACATTGCCCCAGCCATGTTTAAATGAGGAACAAAAACAAAGTATTTAACTGAAAAACACAAGAAGAAGTTCCAGGGCAAGAGGGCGTGTGGGTTACGTGTTCAATTGCTCAACCTCAAGGTATTTTTGTATGTGCTTCAACACACACACTCATACACCGGCGCACGGACACATGAAAACAAACACCACACAGGCGAAACAACGGTGTATGCAGTCTTGCACACAAGTACACACTACCACGCCAACCTTATCCAGTTGCCAAATAACCTTGACAGCCCTGCGCGTTCTTTTTCCAGAGCCTATTTCCCCCTCCCCTTCACACATGCCACACGCCCACGCCACACAGAACAGGCAATCAGCATAGAGAGTTGGTTTCGGCGCTCCAGCCGTTCGATTTAAAAGAACGTGATTGGAGGGCAGTGTTGCAGGCCAAACAAAATAATTTTCTGGTAACAGTTCTACCTCACTCCCCCTGAGAAAAGAGCTGTCGTCTGATTGGCTGCGTTAGCTCCTGGTCTGGTCTCTACACCTTCTTCTCTGTGCACACGTAAGCACACACACACACACACACACACCACACACACACACACACACACCACACACACACCACACACACACACCACAAACACACACACACACACACCACACCACCCACACACTTCTATTCCGCGGTGATAATTTATTCTCAGAGTCACAACAACAGCTCAAGTGTTTCTGACATGAGCAGAAACACACTCACGCATCCCCACACGAACGGAACACACACCACACACACACACACACACACACACACACACACACACACCACACACACACACCACACCACACCCACACACCAACACACACAACACACCACACACACACCACACACCACACACGGCACAAAACACACAAACCTGAGCCAAATCAGCTTGTTCTTTGTTCAACATGCAGAGAAGTTTGTTTGGTTTCTATCAACCTGTCTGATTTGGGTTTTGTTTTTCTTGCACCTTGTCAGAAACATTAATGATGTGAGTCTCATGTTATTTTATCATATATCTATTGCTTGATACTATTTCATCAGCAACTGTATGGTTTGAGACAGCAGGGTTCCTATAGCAGCCCTGTCATACTGATATCCATATCACTATATCTTCTATAGTCAATTTTCTCATACTTATTAATACATCTTTACAAGCATTCTCTTCTTT
>NW_019945051.1:0-7480 GCF_002910315.2 Salvelinus sp. IW2-2015
TAGTGGGGGTGGGGGGGGGGGTGGTAGTCTGGGATAGAGATTATATAGATAGTGGGGGTGGTAGTCTGGGTATAGAGAGTATATAGATAGTGGGGGGTGTAGTCTGGTATAGAGAGTATATAGATAGTGGGGGGTGGTAGTCTGGGTATAGAGAGTATATAGAATAGTGGGGGGGGTTGTAGTCTGGGTATAGAGAGTAATATGATAGTGGGGGGGTGGTAGTCTGGGTATAGAGAGTATATAGATAGTGGGGGGGGTTGTAGTCTGGGTATAGAGAGTATATAGATGTGGGGGGGGTGGTAGCTGGTATAGAGGAGTATATAGAAGTTGGGGGGGTTGTAGTCTGGGTATAGAGATAGTATAGATAGTGGGGGGGTGGTAGTCTGGGTATAGAGAGTATATAGATAGTGGGGGGTGGTAGTCTGGGTATAGAGAGTATATAGATAGTGTGTGGGGGGGGGGGGTTGTAGTCTGGTATAGAGATTATATAATAGTGTGGGGGGGGGGGGTTGTAGTCTGGGTATAGAGAGTATATAGATGTGGGGGGTGGTAGTCTGGGTATAGAGAGTATATAGATATGGGGGGTATCTGGGTATAGGAGAGTATTAATAGTGGGGTTGTAGTCTGGGTATAGAGAGTATATAGATGTGGGGGGGGGTAGTCTGGGTATAGAGAGTATATAGATAGTGGGGGGGGTGGTAGTCTGGGTATAGAGATATATAGATAGGGGGGGGTGGTAGTTGGGTATAGAGAGTATATAGATAGTGGGGGGGTTGTAGTCTGGGTATAGAGAGTATAGATAGTGGGGGGGGGGTGGTAGTCTGGGTATAGAGAGTATATAGATAGTGGGGGGGTTAGTAGTCTGGGTATAGAGAGTATATAGATAGTGGGGGGGGGTAGTCTGGGTATAGAGAGTATATAGATAGTGGGGGGGTGGTAGTCTGGGTATAGAGAGTATATAGATAGTGGGGGGGGGTGGTAGTCTGGGTATAGAGAGTATATAGATAGTGGGGGTTGTAGTCTTGGTGTATAGAGAGTATATAGATAGTGGGGGGGTGGTAGTCCTGGGTATAGAGAGTATATAGATAGTGGGGGGTGGTATTGGGTATAGAGAGTATATAGATAGTGGGGGGTGGTAGTCTGGGTATAGAGAGTTATAGATAGTGGGGGGTTGTATCTGGGTATAGAGAGTATATAGATAGTGGGGGGTGGTAGTCTGGGTATAGAGAGTATATAATAGTGGGGGGGTTGTAGTCTGGGTATAGAGGTATTGATAGTGGGGGGGTTGTAGTCTGGGTATAGAGAGTATATAGATAGTGGGGGGGGGGGTGGTAGTCTGGGTATAGAGGTATATAGATAGTGGGGGGTTGTAGTCTGGGTATAGAGAGTATATAGATAGTGGGGGGGGGGGTAGGTAAGGTGCTGGGTATAGAGAGTATATAGATAGTGGGGGGGTGGTAGTTCTGGGTATCGAGAGGGTATAATAGATAGTGGGGGGTGTAGTCTGGGTATAGAGAGTTATAGATAGTGGGGGGTGGTAGTCTGGGTATAGAGAGTATATAGATAGTGGGGGTGTGTGGTAGTGTGGTATAGAGAGTATATAGATAGTGGGGTGGTGTCTGGGTATAGAGAGTATATAGATAGTGGGGGGGTGGTAGTCTGGGTATAGAGAGTATATAGATAGTTGGGGGGTGGTAGTCTGGGTATAGAGAGTATATAGATAGTGGGGGGTGGTAGTCTGGGTATAGAGAGTATATAGATAGTGGGGGGTGGTAGTCTGGGTATAGAGAGTATATAGATAGTGGGGGGTGGTAGTCTGGGTATAGATGAGTATCTAGATAGTGGGGGGTGGTAGTCTGGGTATAGAGAGTATATAGATAGTGGGGGGTGGTAGTCTGGGTATAGAGAGTATATAGATAGTGGGGGGGGTGTAGTCGGGGTATAGAGAGTATATAGATAGTGGGGGGGGTGGTAGTCTGGGTATAGAGAGTATATAGATAGTGGGGGGGTTGTAGTCTGGGTATGAGAGTATATAGATAGTGGGGGTGTAGTCTGGTATAGAGAGATATAGGATAGTGGGGGGGGTGGTAGTCTGGTAATAGAGAGTATATAGATGTGGGGGTTGTAGTCTGGGTATAGAGAGTATATAGATATGGGGGGGTGTAGTCTGGGTATAAAGAGTATATATAGTGGGGGGTTGGTAGTCTGGGTATAGAGAGTATATAGATAGTGGGGGGGTGGTAGTCTGGGTATAGAGAGTATATAGATAGTGGGGGGGTGGTAGTCTGGGTATAGAGAGTATATGATAGTGGGGGGGGGTTGTAGTCTGGTATAGAGAGTATATAGATAGTGGGGGTGGGTAGTCTGGGTATGAGAGTATATAATAGTGGGGGGTGGTAGTCTGGTATAGAGAGTATACGATAGAGTGGGGGGTGTAGTCTGGGTATAGAGAAGTATATAGATAGTGGGGGTGTAGTCTGGGTATAGAGAGTATATAGATAGTGGGGGGGGTGGTAGTCTGGGTATAGAGAGTATATAGATAGTGGGGGGGGTGGTAGTCTGGTATAGAGGTATATAAGATGGGGGTTGTAGTCTGGGTATAGAGAGTATATAGATAGTGTGGGGGGGGGGTGGTAGTCTGGGTATAGAGAGTATATAGATAGTGGGGGGGGGGGGGGGTGGGGGGGGGGGTAGGTATCTGGGTAAGAGAGTAATTAATGAGATGGATATATACTCCATGTAACGATGTGAAATGGCTAGCTAGTTAGCGGTGGTGCGCGCTAATAGCGTTTCAATCGGTGACGTCACTCCACACCGAACATGTCAACGCGGAGCTATACAGAGCTCGCCGCATTGTTGCGCTATTTGGAAGGCTGCACGGTGATCTGGCATGGAGCTCATGGCTCGATCACACCAACAGTATTATTACGCAAAAAATGTTACGCAGCATCATCGGGATATGTATGCAACAAAAGTTTACCATTCACCTTCTGCTACCATTTCTGCCAAGCCGTTTAACACATACAGTTTGACACATACGTTCGATAAATCCTATGTATATACCACACAGAACGCACGTCAACTGCCTCTGCAACGCAATGCCGCAAGGCAAACGTAGCGTTCCATTGGAAATGAAAGCACTAATGGTGTAACCAAAACGTAATGACGTTGTTGGAGTGATGAGCTGTCAATTTGACCTCTGGATGGCTCCGAGGCTCTGTAACTGCATCAAACCTCTGACCACATTTTCTCAGATCATTAATTTGATTTTACTCAACAACAATGAACGGAAAAGATAGGGGGGGGGGGCTTGTAGTCTGGGTATAGACAGTACATAGATAATGGGACGGTTTGATGCAGTTACAGAGCCTCGGAGCCATCCAGAGGTCAAATTGACAGCTCATCACTCCAACAACGTCATTACGTTTTGGTTACACCATTAGTGCTTTAATTTCCAATGGAACGCTACGTTTGCCTTGCGGCATTGCGTTGCAGAGGCAGTTGACGTGCGTTCTGTGTGGTATATACATACGATTTATCAAACGTATGTGTCAAACTGTATGTGTTAAACGGCTTGGCAGAAATGGTAGCAGAAGGTGAATGGTAAACTTTAGTTGCATACATAATCAGATGATGCTGCGTACCATTTTTTGTGCAAAAATGCTGTTGGTGTGATCGAGCCATGAGCTCCATCCCAGATCACCGTGCAGCCTCCCAAATAGCGCAACAATGTGGCGAGCTCTGTATAGCTCCGTATAGCTCCGCGTTGACATGATTGGTTGGCGGGAGGTCCTGTATTAACACAAACTCACTTCCTTGACAACTTCCTTCACAGCAGCTCTGCGCTGCGCCGCAAAGCGCAAGATGTATGAACGCCCTGATATCTACTGAGGTCATATCACCGTAAACACTGCACCTTCAAAGCGGACTCAGATTGACCATGCAGCGCCTTTAGGATCGGTTGCGGGCCTCCGATTTTCACTTTATCACATAAAGTCGGGCGGTTGGGTAAACAAACAGCTGACCACGCACGGCTAGTGTGTGTGTCTATTCCTGTCGTTTTTGTCGGTACTCCTGCCAGACACAGTAGTGTCTGATACAATAGCCAGCCATTGTTCTCTTGCACAGCCCTGATGATGCTCATTACCCCCCCCCAAAAAAAACTCTCATTGAGTTAACACTTTATAATCTATGGCCAAATAACTGCTTCGATAGACAGCAACAAAGAAGCACTCAAATAATCAATCTTTAAAAGCAGCTAAGCAACAACAACAATAAGAAGAAGAAGAAGAAGAATCATAAAACACTGTAGCTTTATCAGGAATTATAAAGTGATTTAACATCATAGAGATTATACTGA
This sequence comes from Salvelinus sp. IW2-2015, assembly GCF_002910315.2. Taxonomy (NCBI): domain Eukaryota; kingdom Metazoa; phylum Chordata; class Actinopteri; order Salmoniformes; family Salmonidae; genus Salvelinus; species Salvelinus sp. IW2-2015. The sequence continues at coordinate 4,361 of NW_019945051.1, forward strand.
AGTAAATATGTCTAATATTGTCCAGGTGGTCCACAGGACCACCAAGCTGGTCACAGGCTGTCAAGATTAAGAGGACACCATTTCCCTATTTCAGCGGTTTGACATTGACATTGACCAAACGGTGTGATCCTCCTCTCTGTCCTGGGTGTGACTTCGTCTGCTTCTAAAGAAAGGGCCAATGAGGTGACACACACACACACAAAAAAAACTCCCATCTCCTCCTTATCCCTGTGACCTCATCCTTAACAACAGGAAGTGAAAAGACACAAAAGAACAGGAGGCTGGGAGAGGCGAGAAGAGAGAGGGGAGAAGAGAGGGGGAGAGAGAGGGAGAAGAGAGGGAGAAGAGAGGGAAAAGGAGGGGAGAAGAAGGGAGAGAAGAGAGGGGGAGAGAAAGAGAGGAGAGAAGAGAGGGGAGAAAGAGGGGAGAGAAGAGAGAGAGAAGAGAGGGGAGAAGAGAGGGAGAGAAGAGAGGGAGAGAGAGGGAGAGAAGAGGGGGAGAAGAGAGGGGAGAAGAGAGGGGAGAAGGGTGAAACTAAGGGCGAGGAGGGAGAGAGGGATGGGGGAGAGGAAAGGTGAAAGGAGTAGAGAGAGAGAGCTTGTCTCCCAGCTTGTCTGTGGTTTGTTGTTGGGGTGAGTTAAGCACTTCCCAACTAGCACATAGCGTTCCCGAGAAGCAGATGTTTCTTAGAGCTGGTGAGAGCTTTGGTTGTCATGGTTATTTTGCATACAATCTTCCCGTAACGTTTTCTACACGTTTCCTCATGGTTCTATTTCATAAAACGTTCCTTAAAACCCCCTAGTAAATGTTCTAAGAACGTACCTAAGAATGTTATTTAAAAACATATACATTCCGTTCTCAGCGTCAACAAAACTCCATCTTGAAGAGCGCCCGCTAATTGGCCACCACTGATCTTAGTGAGTGTTTGTTTCCTTTGAAATGGAGTCTGTTTGAATAGACTAAAATGAACAGCTTTGTAGGAGAGAAAGAAGAACATGTAGCTCCATCCTGGTGGTGCAGTGGACTAATTCCCTGGATAGAGAGCAGAAGCTCATAGATTTTAATCTCACTGATGCCATGCCACAATAAAAAAGACATGATGTGTAATGATTAATGCCTAAGCAAATTAATTTCTATGTCTCATATCTGTGCTTGGATTTCAAAACAGTTAAGCTAGCAGTGTTATTTAAAAGTCTTATTGAAGCATGTTCTGAGAACGTTATTTAATTACCTTCAAATAACCTATAATTTCCATTCTCAGAACGTTAATAAAACCTCCCCGAAAAACGTTCAGGGAACCATAGAAAAACGTTCTCAGAACCTCCGTGTAACCTAAAATATTCCCTAGAAGTTCTGTTCTCAGAACGTTCAGAACACGTTCACTTTTAAAGGTCAGGAAACTAATGGCTTCGTTCCCAGAACCAATGGGAAACAAAACACATACTCTCCCGTAACTTCCAAGGAACCAAATGTGTTAGCTGGGTTAACACTTTGGTCACACCTATGGTGTTTGTGGACTTTTCCAAAACATTCTCCAACTTCTAGAACCTACAACCCAAGTTTTATTGGAGTTATAGGGGTGGCAGGTAGCCTAGTGGTTAGAGTGTAGGGACGGCAGGTAGCCTAGTGGTTAGAGTGTAGGGACGGCAGGTAGCCTAGTGGTTAGAGCGATGGGCCAGTAACCTGAAAGGTTGCTAGATAGAATCCCCCGAGCTGACAAGGTAAAACTCTGTCGTTCTGCCCCTGAACAAGGCAGTTAACCCACTTGTTCCTAGACCGTCAATGTAAATAAGTATTTGTTCTTAACTGACTTGCCTAGTTAAATAAAGGTTCAATTAAAAAAATTAAAAAAGCAACAAAAAATCTAATTCTAGAACGGTCAAACCCACCAGTATGAGATTCAGTTTCAATATGACTACACCGTTCACAGAATCCGTTTTTAAATTGTAGTCATTTTTAGCAGGCACCCTTATCCAGAGCAAATAGAGCTAAGGGCCTTGCTTAAGGACACATCAACTTTTCACGTAGTCGGCTTGGGGATTCGAACCAGCTGCCTTTCGGTTCCTGACCCAACACTCTTAACCGCTAGGCTACCTACCACCCACTGAGAGGAAAGGGTCTGCCCTGGATGAACCCCAGGGTGTATTGTATCCCTGCACGAAAATACCTTTCACACAAACACACGTCTCCATCTCTCATTGGCCAGGAGGAGGACAGAGGGACAGGCGGACAGGAGGGTGGACAAGGCAGGGGCTCTGGCTCAATGACTCGACCATCAATGCTCTTTAGTTGTCACACTTTCCCCAAACGCTTTGCAGCTGCTCCCTTTGTGGCCCACAAGAGGGTGTGGAGGAGGGATGGGGGGGTCCTTCATGTCTGTCTGTGTGTGTGTGTGTGTGTGTGTGTGTGTGTGTGTGTGTGTGTGTGTGTGTGTGTGTTGTGGTGTGTGGTGTGTGTGTGTATGTGTCTCCAGACTGTTGCCAGCTTGGCCCGTGATCACTTCAATGGGGAGGTGGGAAACACTGTCTTGTCTAAACAATAGGAGACGTATAGCCCCAGGATTCTATACAGGAGAGGCCCGATGCAGCCTGCGGTATAGGGAGACTCCATCGCTTTAGACCCAAAGCAGGATGTGAGGTCACAACTTGGAATGGGAATGTTACTTCACATAGGAACCTAAGACCAGGCCATCTTCCTTCTTAGTTTCTCAGATGTCTTCACATGTCACCAAATACCGCCTTTGATTTTTAAAAGATTGTGATCTTGATCAAATTGGGTCAAAATACAAATTAAACTGTAATTTCAATGAAAAATGCTTTTATTGATCCAATTAATGTAAAAACATTTAAATGCTGTTTCGTTACGTCTTCGTTACGAAAGATGTGAAACTCAGAAAAAGCATCTGTTGGGGCTTTCAATGTACCCAAAATGTCCTCTTAAGGATCTGCCCTTTTTTTCCATTTTCACCAAATGACATACCCAAATCTAACTGCCTGTAGCTCAGGAACTGAAGCAAGGATATGCATATTCTTGGTACCATTTGAAGAGAAACACTTTGAAGTTTGTGGAATGTGAAATGAATGAAGGAGAACATAACACAATAGATCTGGTAAAAGACAT
>NW_019945051.1:12770-14628 GCF_002910315.2 Salvelinus sp. IW2-2015
TGCCAGCTTGGCCCGTGATCACTTCAATGGGGAGGTGGGAAACACTGTCTTGTCTAAACAATAGGAGACGTATAGCCCCAGGGATTCTATACAGGAGAGGCCCGATGCAGCCTGCGGTATAGGGAGACTCCATCGCTTTAGACCCAAGCAGGATGTGAGGTCACAACTTGGAATGGGAATGTTACTTCACATAGGAACCTCAGACCAGGCCATCTTCCTTCTTAGTTTCTCAGATGTCTTCACATGTCACCAAATACCGCCTTTGATTTTTAAAAGATTGTGATCTTGATCAATTGGGTCAAAATACAAATTAAACTGTAATTTCAATGAAAAATGCTTTTATTGATCCAATTAATGTAAAAACATTTAAATGCTGTTTCGTTACGTCTTCGTTACGAAAGATGTGAAACTCAGAAAAAGACATCTGGTTGGGGCTTTCAATGTACCCAAAATGTCCTCTTAAGGATCTGCCCCTTTTTTTCCATTTTCACCTAAAATGACATACCCAAATCTAACTGCCTGTAGCTCAGGACCTGAAGCAAGGATATGCATATTCTTGGTACCATTTGAAGAGAAACACTTTGAAGTTTGTGGAAATGTGAAATGAATGAAGGAGAACATAACACAATAGATCTGGTAAAAGACAATACAATGAAAAAAACATGCGTCTTTGAAATGCAAGAGAAAGGCCATAATGTATTATTCCAGCCCAGGCGCAATTTAGATTTTGGCCACTAGATGGCAGAAGTGTATGTGCAAAGTTTTAGACTGATCCAATAAACCATTGCATTTCTGTTCAAAATGTTTGTTTATTAATAACTTTTCAAGTTCACAAAAGTGCACTCTCCTCAAACAATAGCATGGTATTATTTCACTGTAATAGCTACTGTAAATTGTACAGTACAGTTAGATTAAAAATAATATACGCTTTCTGCCAATATCAGATATGTCTATGTCCTGGGAAATGTTCTTGTTACTTACAACCTCATGCTAATCACATTAGCCTACATTAGCTCAACTGTCCCAAGGGAGACCCACCAATCCTGAAGAGGATCGTCTGCGTCATAGCACCCATGACATTGAAAATATCAATGAATGACCAGGACCTGAGGTAACACTAATAGCTGTGGGAAGCAGGTATGGGACATATACTAGGAAGGGGTATGGGAACTATAGTAGGTATGGGAACTATACTAGGAAGAGGGATGGTAACTATACTAGGGAGAGGGATGGGAACTATACTAGGTATGGGTACTATACTAGGTATGGGTACTATACTAGGTATGGGAACTATACTAGGTATGGGGTACTATACTAGTATGGGTACTATACTAGGTATGGGTATATCTATATGACTGATATACTGTATGGGATATAGTAGGTATGGGTATGAGATTTACTAGATATGGGTATATTACTAAGTATGGGGAACTATACTGATTGGTATATCGGTTGGTACTATAACTAGGTTATTGGGTTACTATAGCTTAGATTGGGTACTATACTAGATATGTCTCTAGTGGGAATATAGTAGGTATGGGAATATAGTGGAGGTATGGGTATGGGAAACTATCTGATATGGGTGACTATACTAGGTATGGGAATATTCTAGGTATGGGTACTATACTAGTGGTTATAGGTACCTATTCGTAGGTATGGGAATACTAGTATGTGGTAGACTCTACTAGGTATTGGTGACTATACTAGGTATGGGATATACTAGGTATTGGGTTAATATACTAGGTATGGAACTATACTAGGTATGGCCTATTGGTAGGTATATACTAGGTATGGGAATTTATTAGGTAGGGTCTATAACTAGCTCTGGTAACTATCAGTAGGTATGGGAACTTTACTA
>NW_019945051.1:14653-21348 GCF_002910315.2 Salvelinus sp. IW2-2015
CCCCGTAACGTAGACTATGTATTATTCCTAGGCCGCAGGCGCACTTTAGATATTATTGGCCACTAGAGTTGCGCAGAAGTTGTATGTGCAAAGTTTTAGACTGATCTCACATAATCCAGCTTTGCCATAATTCCTGTTCAAAATGTTTGGCTCTTATTAATAATCTTTTCAAGTTTCACAGAATAGCATGCAACTCTACTCAAACCAATAGCATGGTATTCATTTCACTGTAGCTAGCTAGCTAGTATTAATTGTACTAGTACAGCTTTAGATTAAAATAATTATACGCGTTTTGCAATATCGCGACTTGTCTATCCGTCTGGCGAATGTTAACTGTTGTCTTATCATATCATGCTAATCCCACATTAGCCGTACACTTTAGATAATGTCGCAAGGGGACGCACAAATTCTGAAGAGATCGTTCTGCGTCATGCACCATGACATTGAGAAAGTATCACTGATCTGACCGCAGACTGGGGTAAACTCCTAATACGCTGTGAGGAAGCAGGTATGGGACATATAGCATAGGAAGGGGTGGGAAACTATTAGTAGTATGGAGACTAATAACAGGAATTAGGGATGTGTGAATAGTACTCAGCGGAGAGCGGATGGAATGATACAGGTATGGTATGGAACAGAGTATGGGTACTATACTAGTAGCGTATCAGGTAGTGGATCTACTAGGTATGGGAGCTATACTAGGTATGGGTACTATACTAGGTATGGTATATACTATGGATGGGAATATACTGCGTATGGGATATAGTAGGTATGGGTATGAGATTTATCTAGATATGGGATATATTACTAAGTATGGGAACTATACTAGATATGGGTCTATACTAGGTATGGATTGAACTAGCTTGGTATGGGTATATACTAGATTGGTCTATCTAGATAGGGAATATGTAGGGTATGGGAACTATAGTGGAGGTATGGGTATGGAAACTATACTAGATATGGGTACTATACTAGGTATGGGAATATTCTAGGTATGGGTACTATACTAGTATGGGTCTATACTAGGTATGGGAACCTATGTCGTAGGTATGGGTACTAATACTAGGTATGGGTACTACTACTAGGTATTGGGAACTATACTAGGTAATGGAGTACTATACTAGGTATGGGAATATTACTAGGTTGGGAATATACTAGGCTATGCTGGGTATACTACATAGGTATGGGAATTTTAACTAGGTAGTAATATACTAGCTATGGTGCATAGTAGGTATGGGAACTTGTTACTAGGTAGTAACTAAATCTAGTAAGAGGGATGGAACTATAATGGGTAAGGTAACTAGTACTAACCACTTCTGTGTCTTACAGAATTCAGTGGTTCGGGTCCATATATATTGTATTATTAACCATCACTTTTTGTTATCATGTACCATTGAGTGAAATTATTGATGAAAAAATGTTTATTCTCCACGGCACAGCCAGAAAGGACTGGCACCGGTCACTCTGCCCTGGTTCTTTCTTAGGTGTTTCTTCCTAGGTTTTGGGCTTCTAGGGAATTTTTTTTCCTAGACCACGTGCTTCTACACTGCATTACTAGCTGTTTGGGGTTTTAGGCTGGGTGTCTGTACAGCACTTCGAGATATTAGCTGATGTACGAAGGGCTATATAAAATAAAATTGATTGATTGATATATTTTTCAGATATTTAAAAAATAATATTTTATTCTGTCCTGAAAATCAGGTCCAACACTGTTACACTATAACACTTCTTATCTGTAAGCCTAGATGTGTGCGTTAGATTGATGATGTAGTCATGTGTCTAGTCATCCAGTCTATATGTATATAGTATAGATTGTGGTGTATTTGGGTCTACCATATTTATTTTCTCTTGGGGTGTTGGTGTAATATACAATTATTACATTTTACTGTGTGTCTTATAGCATTTCCAATTTACTCTGTGTGTCAAAAAATAAAGAAACGACAAAGTTCTGCAACGAMGTACAAATGACAAATAGGATTTATTTAATGGTATCAAAAAACAACTACTAACAAACATATGCAAAAAATATATATGGTAAGAAATATATTACTTTAGTTCAATAAATATCACATAGGTAGTAATAAGACAGACAGCAGTCTCTGGTGAGTTTGATCCCTGTCTTAGTGCTTTAGGGGTTCTGACTCTCTCCCAGAGCTGTAAATAGTACAAATGGCTAACAGAGCTAGCATGCTAATGATACTAACAGAGCTAACATGCTAATAATGCTAACAGTACAAGATGCTAACAGAGCTAGCATGATGCTAACAGAGCTAGCATGATGCTAACAGAGCTAGTATGATGCTAACAGAGCTAGTGTTAGCTAACAGCTGCTAGCACTACAAAGGCACGGTGGTGTTTCAGAGGTATCTGGTGGTTGGTTGGTTCCCCCAATATTGCCGGGATCGTCGGGGTCTTACGGTGTTTTATAAAAAGGCATACATTCGCATGTGAATGGGGCTTTCCCGTCCACGTTAAACTAAACCTTCTGGCGCTCTCCGACCTGGCTGATTGGCCAGAGATCAGAGATACATTCATTGTTCGTCAACAATAAAGAGTCTTGAGGAGTGATTTATCTAAACCTGCGTCGTTTGCCGAGGCATTGGCGGGATTCCCTCAGGATGACAGCTCGTTTTTTGTGTGAACAAAGCTGTGGGACATTGAAGGTAATTCATGATTCCTGAGAGTCTAGTTGGTAGCAATAAATATGACTGTCTGTGAGTGACCAAGGGAGGGTTTACGTGCCCATTTTGTGTAGAGTTGTGGCAGGTACATTTTTAAAATTGTGATTATGAAAAGCTGACCACTCTCATTAAATGACTTTGCATACTTGACAAAAGTTCTTTGAATACAATCTCTTCTCTTCATCTCATTAAAATACTTCTAACTTCCTTTAAATTTGACCCTTTCCCCCAGTTACCTTCAGCCACTGACTTCTCGCTGTCTCTTCCTAGAAGTTGAGGTATTCTAGGCAGATCTGTGGGTATCATTCACCTTCCGAAGAGGATGCTGGCCCATGAAGCTGAAGTTAGGACTGATGATGCCATATTGATAGCCAGAGAAACTCCTTTCAAGGCGATGGGGGGGCAGTACACTACTAGTATTGTGACAGTACATTACTAGNATTACTAGTATTGTGACAGTACTAGTATTGTCACCACTAGTATTGTTACAGTACACTACTAGTATTGTGACGGTACACTACTAGTATTGTGACAGAACTAGTATTGTCACCACTAGTATTGTGACGGTACACTACTAGTATTGTGACAGTACAGTACTAGTATTGTGACAGTACAGTACTAGTATTGTGACAGTAAACTACTAGTATTATGACAGTACAGTACTAGTATTGTCACTACTAGTATTATGACAGTACAGTACTAGTATTGTCACTACTAGTATTTTGACAGTACAGTACCAGTATTGTGACAGTACACTACTAGTATTATGACAGTACAGTACTAGTATTGTCACTACTAGTATTTTGACAGTACAGTACCAGTATTGTGACAGTACACTACTAGTATTGTGACAGTACAGTACTAGTATTGTGACAGTACACTACTAGTATTGTGACAGTATAGTACTAGTATTGTGACAGTAAACTACTAGTATTGTGACAGTACAGTACTAGTATTGTGACAGTACACTACTAGTATTTTGACAGTACAGTACTAGTATTGTGACAGTAAACTACTAGTATTTTGACAGTACAGTACTAGTATTGTGACAGTACAGTACTAGTATTGTGACAGTAAACGACTAGTATTGTGACAGTACACGACTAGTATTATGACAGTACAGTACTAGTATTGTCACTACTAGTATTTTGACAGTACAGTACTAGTATTGTGACAGTACAGTTCTAGTATTTTGACAGTACAGTACTAGTATTATGACAGTACTAGTATTGTGACAGTACAGTACTAGTATTTTGACAGTACTAGTATTGTGACAGTACACGACTAGTATTATGACAGTACAGTACTAGTATTGTGACAGTACAGTTCTAGTATTTTGACAGTACAGTTCTAGTATTTTGACAGTACACTACTAGTACTGTTACAGTACAGTCACAACGACTCGACACCGATAGTGACAGTTTAAGTCCGGGCGAAGACAGACAACCCTCCATATGGTCCTACTCTTCCCCTTAGCAGCTTGGTGAGGTGGTGATGGGGCTGTGCAGGAAGGAGAGCTGTCCGTGTCCAGCAGAGCGTGGACGGGGACAGACACTGGGAAGTTAAAGACCGTACTGCTCTTCCCCAGGGCAGGACTCCCGGCTTCCGACGAGCAGGATGAAGTAGCCAGGACCTGGGACTCAAACCGTAGCAGTTGGCCCATGAAGCTGAAGTTAGGACTGATGATGCTGCGGCGCTGCTTGACGAACTCAAAGGCCTCGTCCAGCTTCACGCGGTTGGTCCTCATCAGGTAGGCCAGACAGATGGTGGCGGAGCGGGAGATGCCGGCTTGGCAGTGGACGAACACACGACCGCCTTTATTACGGACGGAGTCTAAAGGAGAGAGAGAAGGAGAGGGGAGATTAGTACAACTATGTGTCAATACAACATATTCAACTTAGTTCTTCTGTAAGTGTGGGACAGTTGTGTAAGTTGTTGCCAGATTTCTGAAAGGTTTCTCTTGACTGTGTTAGAATACCATTGGTCCTTTGTAGCTCGGTTGGTAGAGCATGGCACTCGTAACACCAGGGTAATGGGTTCAATTCCTGGGACCACCCATATGTAAAATGTATGCACGCATCCCAGCCGACATAGTTCGGATCAAGTTTGTGCATGTTTTATGACGTTTAATGTTTGTTTTGAACATCGGTAAGGTTTTTTCCCCCCCGGCTGTTCAGGCACACTAAATGTTTTCTCGAGGCAAGCAGAAGTTGGTAGACCAAGTCTACGCCCCTTCGTCTGTGATTGGTCAACAGTAGGGATTCTTCAATAAAGTATTTGTTATCATTCAGAGACGATTACATTTTTTCATTGACAAATACAGCACCAAACACCTTCGTTAGATGTTAAATTGTGCGACTAAGGTCTCCTCGACAAACACATCCGAATGAATGACAGATTTCTTGACTTATCTATTTTGAGGGAGTTTATACTGGCTACGGCATCTCAAAATGGACAAACAGTACTATTGCAGATTTTTTGTTTGTTTTTAAGCGAATGTTTTTTAAGGGAGTATGGCGCACCCTCGTTAGGTTCCACTAGATCAGTTTACTATGCGCCTGCCAAACTGAAGCATGCGGAAGCTTTAAGCCACAGCAGGAAGTTACCAGTATCCTCCTTGCTCAGTCAGTAGGCCTACTAAGGCACAGCAGGAAGTGACTCATAGAAAAGTAGGTTATTCCTCCTGACACACTTTCAGTTGCAAATCACCCTCCATAGTGTTACTAACTAATGGTGTTGCTAACGGACCCATCTCATTAACCCAGGAATAGGGCAGATAGATGGGTCTGGGGTGGAGGGTGATCAGGGGGACTATTCCCCAAGGAGAGGGGAGCAGAGGAGGACAAAGGGGGGTTGGCTGCCCCTCTGCTGGAGTTATTAATCTGGGAGAAAGGCCGACCGTGAGCCTGTTGGAGAAAACTACCTTTTGTCCCGACAGAACAAAGAGACGGAGAGGAGAGAGCTGCATTCAACCATCAGCCTCTCTCTGGGCACGTCCCAAAAGGCTCCCTATTCCCTTTATAGTGCACTACATTTAACCAGGGCCCTATGGAACCCTATTCCCTTTATAGTGCACTACATTTAACCAGGGCCCTATGGAACCCTACTCCCTTTATAGTGCACTACATTTAACCAGGGCAGTGCACTATCAAGGGAATAGGATTCCATTTGGCATACAGCTCTCTCTCTCTCTCTCTCTGGCTGCCTGCTACAAAAGCAGAGTGAGTTCTGGGTCTGTTGGGTCTGCTTGGTGTCTCCCACATGAAAAGGGATCACCTCTTTAAAAGTGGGGTCTAGTAGAGGGGTGGATGGGCTGTGATGATGTCACCACCACTGGGAGCCCTGGCTCAGACAGCTGGTTGGGGTTTGGAGGGAACTTTTTTCTATTTAAATCCAAGTCATTGAATGGAGGAGAGGAGAGAGGGATGGAGAGAATGAGGGGGTTGGCTGTTGAGTTGGGAGAGAGGGAGGGGGTTGGATGTTGAGTTGGAGAGAGGGAGGGGGTTGGCTGTTGAGTTGGAGAGAGGGAGGGGGTTGGATGTTGAGTTGGAAGAGAGGGAGGGGTTGGATGTTGAGTTGGAGAGAGGGAAGGGGTTGGCTGTTGAGTTGGAGAGAATGAGGGTGGTTGGCTGTTGATTGGAGAGAGGGAGGGGTTGGCTGTTGAGTTGGAGAGGGAGGGAGGGGGTTGGCTGTTGAGTTGGAGAGGGGAGGGGGTTGCTGTTGAGTGAGAGGAGGAGGGGTTGGGCTGTTGAGTTGGAGAGAGGGAGGGGTTGGATGTTGAGTTGGAGAGAATGGGGGGTTGGCTGTTGAGTTGGAGAGAGGGAGGGGGTTGGCTGTTGAGTTTGGAGAGAAGGAGGTGGGTTGGCTGTTGAGTGGAGAGAGGGAGGGGGTTGGCTGTTGAGTTGGAGAGAGGGAGGGGGTTGGCTGTTGAGTTGGAGAGAGGGAGGGGGTTGGCTTTGAGTTGGAGAGAGGGAGGGGGATTGGCTGTTGAGTTGGAGAGAGGGAGGGGGTTGG
>NW_019945051.1:22431-29817 GCF_002910315.2 Salvelinus sp. IW2-2015
AAGAGAGGAGATTAGCTCTGTTTTTTTAAATTTTTTTTTTGTTTTACAAACATGTCAGATATAACCTTATATTCCAAGGTCTCAATATGTTTTCTTACCCAGTTACCTAAAGCTGAATACACTGTTAGTCGCTCTGGATAGGAGTGTCTGCTAAATAAACGTAATGTAAATGTAGCCTAAAACAGTTAAGACACTCACCGATAAACTCTATGGCCTCATTGAACCAGGAGGAGATATCAGCCTTGTGGTTGTCCTCTACAGGGATACTCTTGTACTGGAAGGACTCTTCAAAGTGGTTGGGGCAGTTAGCTGATACGTTGATGAGAGCAGTGATACCCAGCATGTCTAWCATGTCCTTTCTGGAGGCATGGTAGGCACTGCCCAGGTAGAGGAAGGGAAGGATCTCCACTGGACCACCCTGGAGAGGAGGAGAGGAACAGGACAGAAAACAGTCAACCACCAACCCTAAAGTTATAGGATTTAATAAAGTTAGTCGAAGATGTTCAAATCTATAGTTTGATGAAACATTGACATTGTTTTGAGAGTAATAACATGTCAAAGTGTTATTGGAGAAGAAGATAGGAACAGAAAATAATGCCAAAGCCTATAAATACTTATGCCTATAGCCTACCAGATTGAGATTAGTTTAAGATGGCAGAATCTATTGTTTGATGACACACTGACTGACATTGGTATATTTATTATACAGGTAAAAGTGCTGTTACACAGTAATAACATACAAAATACATGTTTTAAAGAAAACCTACCTGGTCATAGAGCGGTGTACTGCATGGACTGCAGCCGGAGTCGGCGCTGTCTGGACGGGCGCTGAGGGGCAGACTGAGCCCCTGTGGAGCTGACGGCTTGGTACACATCTCTGGATACTCCGAGGAGAACGTGTCAAAACCACCTAAACAATGACCAGATAGGACGTAAGGATACTGTACAACAGTCACGTCACCATCTCAGTTATAAACAGTAGCAGCTGTAAAGTGGCTATTTCGGAACAGTAACAGTGTTCACTTCATAACTGTCACTTTAAATAACGCCACTTTTAATAATGTTTACATATCTTACATTACTCATATCACATGTATATACTGTATTATATACCATCTATTGCACCTCGCCTRTGCCGCTCTGGCCATCGCTCATCCATATACTTATATGTACATATTCTCATTCACCCCTTTAGATGTGTGTGTACTAGATAGTTGTTGGGGAATTGTTAGATTACTTGTTAGATATTAGTGCACTGTTGGAACTAGAAGAACAAGCATTTCGCTACACTCGCATTAACATCTGCTAACCATGTGGATGTGACCAATAAATGTTGATTTGATTTTCATTTTTGACGTAGGCCTACGCTATGGCACATGTTTTGCGCCGTTCGTTACCATGAGTGCGTAATCAATATGGAGTAGGCCTAGGCTATAGAAACAGGCTACATGTTTATAATAAATCAAATTACCTTTGAGAAAGAAGAAACGAGTCCCACACGGGTGTCGACACAGAGCTGTTACGGCGAGCATTAGAGTCCCGTCCTTCTTCACTTGGCCAAAGTCCAAACTCCGATCATCCAGAAACACTACCGATTGATACTCCCCTGAGAGAAGCCGGTTCCGCGTGTCCTCGTTGGGCACGATGTGTCCCACCCCCAGCCCCCCTCTGGCCCTCCGGCGGACTATAGTACTGAAGCGGACGTTGGTGGACCCGATGAGGTGAGAGGAGTTGAAGGAGAAGAATGAGCGGCAGTCCAGGACCAGACAGCCCGGGTCTTCCCCCTCCAGCAGCCCGCGGAGGGACATGGCATCGATGCTGGGGACTTCCATTATCACCATAGTAGGAGGGCGGCGGGCGKMAWATRTYAAATCCAAATACATAGACTGTGGAACCGGCAAATAAACCTCTGGGTGGTCGGTGTCACCTGTTCCTATAGAAACTTGTGAAGTTTTCTTTTTTTTAAGACACAAGTAGATTTATTCTTGAAACAGTTGTATGTTCTTTTGTTCTCCTTAGCTTCTTTGAGGTTTTCCCAAAATGAATGTACACTGAGAAAAAGAAAAAAACAAATCAGTAACAATGAATAAATGTAGAATAAAAAATAAAACAATCCGTTTCTCTTCTCGTGTGTATTTTCTTGGGTTGTTTCTTGTTAAAAACAAGTTTTTCTTTTCATTCCCGAGGTTGTTCTGAGGGCAGCCGGTGAAAAGGACTTATATAGTATCTCTTCTAGTGAGGGAGAAAACAATGACCTCAGTCTACTTCACTCCCTTCCTGGTACACTGCCCGCACGGGTTGCACATACGTCATTGCGCTTTCGAGTCAACCAATGAAGGCAACCACCCGCTCCTCTCTCTCAGTACTAGTCACAGGGGCTTTATTGGCATGGGGAACATATGTTTACATTGCCAAAACAACAACAACAACAAAAACAATCAGACATGAATAGGTAAACATTACAAACACAAGAGTTTTACAAAGAATCTTTCTCTGTGTGTGAAATGATTATGTGGGCTGGTAGCAGCTATAAGGGGCCAGAGATATCAGGGAAAGGATAGTGAAAGTATCTATGAAGGGGCATGTCGCTATGATTAGACTAAGGAGACTGGCCTACTTATATATCACAATATATATCCCATTATAAAATAGAAAAATCAAGTATTTATATCAAAATATAAAGTATAGATAAATCAAATCAAATGTTATTGGTCACATACACGTGTTTAGCAGATGTCATTGTGGGTGTAGCAGAATGCTTGTGTTTCTAGCTCCAACAGTCCAGTCATATCTAACAAGTAATATCTAACAATTTCACAACAATACACACAAATCTAAAGTAAAGGAATGGAATTAAGAATATATAAATATTAGTACGAGCAATGTTGGAGCGACATAGACTAAAATACAGTAGAATAGAATACAGTATATGAGAAATATGTAAACATTATTAAAGTGACTAGTGTTCCATTACTAAAGTGGCCAGTCATTTCAAGTCTATGTATATAGGCAGCMGCCTCTATTGTTTTAAAATATATAAGTCAGTTAAGAACAAATTCTTATTTACAATGACGGCCTAGGAACAGTGGGTTAACTGCCTTGTTCAGGGGCAGAACGACATATACGATTATACCTACGCTACATACCTACCTACCTACCTAATACCTACCTACTACCTACTACTACCTACCTCCTACCTACCTACCTACCTACCCACTACCTACCCACCCTACCTACCAACCACCACTACCCACCTACCCACCTACCACTACCCACCACTACCCCACCCACCTACCCACCACCCACCACCTACCACCTACCTACCTACCATACCACCTTACCTACTAACCTACCTACCTAGATTTTTACCCAGGTGCTAGTGATGGCTGTTAACAAGTTGATGGCCTTGAGATAGAAGCTGTTTTTCAGTCTCTCGCCTTCTGGATGATAGCGGGTGAACAGGCAGTGCTCGGTGGTTGTTCTTGATGACTTTATGCTTCCTGTGACGGTGGTGTATTGGTTATTATTATTATGTAATCACCTGTTTTAAGCATTACCATCAACAAGTATAGTAATACCTAAAACGGTCTTTGTGTAAAAATATGTCAACTTCAGCACATTAGGACTTGCTCAATTTTCCATGATCTAATTATCGAAATATATTATTTATTCTCCCGTTCAGCTGATAGCTGACGAATAACAAGATAATCAGAAAATAGCTGTCATGGTGGCCATAAAAGTTTACTGTTTTTATTACCATTTATTGGCCAGTGGTACAAAGCGTCCGATCCTGAGAGCAAAGGTCACACCATAAAAGTAATGACTGTAAGAAAAATGAAGATGTCCGGTACATGCCATGTGCTGAAAAAACACAGAACCAAACATGAGGTTCATTAGAGACACTTCATCCAGCGACTGACAACACAGACTGACTCTCATCCAGAGCGACTGCCGTAGTGAGTGGATACATTTCATACGTTGACTTCACTGACTGACGCATGAGTGACTGACGACGACTGAGAGTGACTGAGTGACGCTGACACTGAGTGACTGACTGGCACTGAATGACATATGACGACTGACAGTGAGTGACTGACTGACTGACAGCTGAGGACTGACTGACCTGATCAGGGGTGACTGACTGACAGCTGAGTGACTGACGACTGACTGACTGACGCTGAGTGACTGGTGACTGTGTGAGCTGACTATGTGATGCTGACTGACAGCTGAGTGACTGAGTGACTGAGTGACTGTACTGACTGACAGCTGAGTGAGCTGAGACTGAACTGACAGCATGAGTGACTGACTGACTGACAGCTGAGTGACTGACTGAAGCTGAGCTGAGATGACTGCAGTGAATGAGCATGACAGCTGAAGTGAACTGAGTGACTGAGACTGACTGACAGCTGACAGCTGGACAGTGAAGTGCACTGAGTGACGGATGAACTGAGGCTGACAGCTGACTAGACTGAGTGACTGAGTGATGAAGTGACTGACTGACAGCTGAGGACTGACGCTGACAGCTGGTACTGAGCTGAGTGACGAGTGACTGACTGATGACAGCTGACGTGACAGCTGATGACTGAGTGACATGATGACTTGAACTGATGGACTGAAGCTGATGTGACTTGATGACTGACGACAGCTGAGTGACACTAGTGACTGATGACTGATGTGACTATGACAGTGAGTACTGACAGCTGATGTACTGAGTGACTGACTGACAGGGCTGAGCTGAGTGACTGCTAGCTGAGAGCATGACTGATGCAGCTGAGCTGACGAGTGACGACTGACAGCTGAGTGACTGAGTGACTGACTGATGACAGCTGAGTGACTGACACTGAGTGACTGACAGCTGAGTGACTGACTGACTGCGATGACGTGACTGACTGACAGCTGAGTGACTGACTGACGCTGAGTGACTGCAGCTGACGTGACTGACGCTGAGCTGATGACAGTGTGGACTGCAGCTGATGACTGAGTGACTGACTGACTGAGCTGAGTGACGACGTGAGTACCTGACAGCTAGTGATGACTGATGACAGCGTGACGACTGCGTGAGTGACTATGATAGCTGAGGACAGCTGAGTGACAGTGATAACTGAGTGACTGACTTGACTGACAGCTGAGTGACTGACGTGAATGAGTGACTGACTGACAGCTGTAGTGACTGAGTGACTGGAAGCGCTGGTGACTGACATGCAGCTGAGTGACTGAGTGACTGACTGATGACAGCTGAGTGAAGCGAGTGACTGAGTGACTGAGTACGATGACAGCTGAGTGACTGACAGCTGAGTGATCCTGAGACTGTAGCTGACAGCTGAGTGACTGACTGAGCTGACAGCTGGGACTGACTGAAGCTGGGATGAGTGATGACTGGATGACAGTGATGACTGAGTGACTGAGTGACTGACAGTGAGTGACTGACAGCTGAGTGACTGAGACTGACAGCTAGTACGCTGACAGCTGAGTGACGGTGACTGAGTGACGTGACTGACACCTGGTGACTGAGCTGATGACTGACAGCTGAGGACTGAGTGACTGACGACTGACAGCTGAGTCTGCATGAGTGACTACAGCTGGTGACTGACAGCTGAGTGATGACAGCTGAGTGACTGAATGGGTGTTCTTCATTCAAACCACGAAAGAGAACAGATTTGTGGAGAATTGCCTACGCTTCCCCTATACAGGTTGAAGGGAATGTAAACACATCAGGGACATAAATCATTAAAGCATCGAAGACCAACGATTGGATAAAACGTTTCATCTGTGTGGCTTGCTAATTAATGTACATCTTTCACGTTGGTATAAAGGGTCGGGAGACAGGCGCAGAAATGCGTAAATAGGGGTTTATTTTCCCACAATTACGGCGTGCCGTGTAAGGCACGGGTACGAAGACCCAACAAGACGTAACAAAAACACAGGGTTGAAACCAAAAACAAAGAGCGAGGAGTAGCTTGAATAAATAACACACAATGTTAAACACACGGGACCAGACACGATAATCATCTGCGTAATCCACAAGGGCACGAAAGCACAAAACAACAGCACAGGTACTCACACGCCCAACGGACATAGTAACATAATGGACACTCAATGGAAACCAAAGAGCACACTATACAAGTATATTCAGCGGAACAGTGGACAGGTGTGCGTAATGAAAGTTCCGGAGGATCCGTGTCAATCTAATTGATGCTTCTATTACAGTAACTACATGTTATGTCACATGGCTGGCTATCACATGGCTGGCTATCACATGGCTAGGCTGCACCAATGCGGCTACCATGGCTGCTATCACATGGTGACTATCACGTGGCTGACTCACATGGCTCGGCTATCACATGGCTGGCTATTCACTGGGCTGACTATCACATGGCTGGCTATCACATGCTGGCTATCACATGCGCCTGACTATACATGCTATCACATGGCTGCTAGTCACATGGCTGACTATCACATGCTGACTATCACATGCTGACTAGGCTACACATGGCTGACTATACATGGCTGACTATCAATGGTGACTATCACATGGCTGGCATCACATGGCTGCTATCACATGCTTGCGTATCACTGCTGACTTCACATGCGGCTATCACGGACTCGGCTCATGCACAATGCTGATCACGATGGCCGCTATACATGGCTGACTATCACATGGCTGCTATCACATGGCTGACTATCACATGGCGGCTATACCATGCTGAGACTGGAATGCCTCTGGGTTCTCCAAGAGCAACACAGACTGAGAAAACAACACGAGGATGTATATTTATCATCGTAGCGTCAGCAGCCTGACAAAGAACCAGAAGGATGTATAATATAGGTAATGGTGTCAGAGAGAGCAGCCTGAACCAGAAGCGATGTATAATATAGGAATGGTGTCAGAGCGAGCAGCCTGAACCAGAAGGTGTTAAATATAGGTAATGGTGTCACGAGATATCGCCTAACCCAGACCAGAAGGATGTATATATAGGTCATGGTGTCAGAGAGAGCAGCCTGAACAGAAGATGTATAATATAGGTCATGGTGTCAGAGAGAGCAGCCTGCACCGAAGAGATGTATATAGGTCATGGTGTCAGAGAGAGCAGCCTGAACCGAAGGATGTATATATAGGTAATGTGTGCAGAGGAGCAGCCTGAACAGAAGGATGTATAATTAGGTCATGGTGTCGAGAGAGGAGCATAACTGTGAAAATGAGTCAGGAGGACCATTATTCCAGTGTTCAACCCATAAATGTTCTGCTACTGTTTTTCTGAAGAAAATACAAAATATCTTTATTTAAAAAAGATAGAATTGGAAAGGAAGTGATAGAAGAGAGAAAGAGGATGAGAGAGAAGGGAGAGAGAGGGGAGTGAGGGAAAGAGCAGAGAGAAGAGGAATCGG
>NW_019945051.1:32071-45163 GCF_002910315.2 Salvelinus sp. IW2-2015
AAAAAAAAAAAAGAGAGAGATGTTTGCATTATAATATCAAAGATTTTTGTCAGCATTATCTATATACCGAAATGCAACTATTTTGAGTTCAGTGCTTCAGAGTACTCTAACATGTCAAGAACAAGAACAACAGAGAGATTAACCATGACTGCTGCACTTCGGCCACACCTAGCTCACCTCATGAGTCATTTCACGTTGGAATGGGTTCTTCTGCTTGCAGACACATACAACGTTCTTAATTACCTATACGCTAACAACGTAGTCAGAGGTGTGTGGTTTGCATTATAAGACAATTCGTCAATATGAGCCTCTCTGTCTCGCGATATACCTGGCGAGGACTCTGCATTAAACCGTGGAGTCCTGGCTGATTTTTTATCACTGCTGGCGTTGTAGTAATTGGAGGTCAGATTAGGCTATCACTAGGTTCGCGTTAGCTTAGTCAGGATCTTCCTTTGGTCCAGGTTATGTCGATGGGATTAGTGATATGGACTATTCTTAAAGGTGATCCGTTGTCCCGATGGGGGTCAGTCTGACCCCCTTAAAAGGTTACTTTAGGGGTTCCCTCAAGGGTTTCAAAATATTGCCCTAACTATTTGGGGTTTCTCCTTTAATAATAAACACATTGGTGATGAAATGTCAGATATTGTAAATTCAACATTTTATATCGCAGATGCACAGTGATGTAACTGCTATTGGCTCCCTGCACAGCCGAACCAAGCTTTAATGCAGTTGGAGTCTGATTTTAGGATACACAGGGGTCTCTTTTAACAGCTTAAACTTGTTTTAAAACGCTAAGAAACCAAATGTCATGATTTTTTTCTAGTCTAAACACCTCAGTTAGAACCACGTCTTTGTAATCACTAGCTTGGATGGGTACTCAAATCAATAAGGGTCTCTGCATATTAAATACTTAGGGTATGTTTTAGATGATAGGCCTTTTAAAAAACATGTTACTGAATGGGAAAAAAGCTCAAATTCAAGATAGGATTCCTTTTAACAGACACCAGGGCTTGTCTGTCTCTGTAAAAAGGACAAAAAAAATTGAGTGGCCAGGCTACTTTTATGTCGCGTCTTTAGAATTATGCGTGTGAATATTATCTATATGCATGCATCGGCAAAACACACTTAAAAACCACTGGATGCCTATTTACCATTGTGCACTAGGTTTTAATCACCGGTGATTAGTTACGAACTCATCATCGTATCCTATATCAAACATGGTGGGTTGGTCTCTCTATCTGTGAGGCGAGAGCAACATGCTCTCTTGTTTTATTTATAAAAGCACTTCTTTTAAAACTCCGGTCCATATATCATCAATCATTAATTTCCACAAGACTGTAAACTAATTTTTTTAAAACCAGATCACAGATGTGGAATTACATCTAGAGACTCCTGCGGTCTCCCACAGAGTTGGGGAGGACTGCCTTCAGTTCCTTTGCACCTATCTCATGGAATAAACTGCAGATCCAACTTAAGTAGACACTCCTGGTCCTTGCCCATTTTTTAAAATGAATTATGGAGGATCAATATGGATTTTGTCTGTGATTGTTTTCTGATTGAATTGTGTATGTTTTGAAATGTTCTTGTCTGTATGTCAAAACTGTACATGTCAACATTTTAACACAGGCACAGCCAGTAAAAGAGATCAGGTCTCAGTCTGTTTTCCCTGTTAAAATCAAAGAATAAAAACCCAAAAAAAAAAAAAAGTACAAGGAGGGGACTGAGCACGCACCCCTGGGGAGCTCCAGTGTTGAAGGATCGCGTGGCAGATGTGTTGCTACCTACCCTCACCAACCTGTATTTCATGTATTGTTTAAGGATTTCACAGATAATGAAAGCATAGGTTTCTCATTTCTTTTTAGGTTTTTTGCATTCTCATCAAATAATTTATCATTGTTGTTAAGTTTTTAGGTTGTCTGCTTGAATTCCTTAGATTTGAAAGGAAGCTTGACGGTCAAATATACTGTTTAGGTTTTTCTACTGCAAGTTTAACACATCATTTTTTACAGGTGAAAATTTTGTCCAGGAAGTGTCCTAAAAGGGATTGAATTTGATTGTGTCTGCTGTAATTTTTAGTTTCCACACTAATCTCCTTCTCTCTATAGTGTTTCACTTAATTATTCAGTTCTTTGGCTTTGATGCTCATGATCTGTTCAAGTAGACTGTAATTTGCTGTGATCTGTAGGGGTGTCAGTGGCTTATTGTTAACAGCTCTAAGAGACTCTGGTTGAGGTCAAGTGATAAAAGAGTCTACTTAACCAAGAGATGAAGCTATAGGTGTGCCTACCAGTAGGAGTCCCTTGACAAGCCTACATTGACTGTTTCATACCCAGCATGTGAGCAGAGCTGCAGGACTTGTGACCCGTTTTGTTGCGTTTATATTGCGTAGTTGTGCCTAGGGGGGCAAATATGGGGGAGGGAATGCTGTCACCTCAGGAAGGTGTTTGTCCCCCTGTGTGATGAGGGTGTCAGGTTCTTGTCTCGGTTCTGGCATTTAGCGTCGCCACAGACTAGTACATGTCCCTGGGCCTGGAAAGTCGATTGAATTTCCCCTCCAGGCGAGGAGAGGCACTGTCTTCATTACAAGTCTGGAGGTGTGTATGGTATATGTCCTGTTGAAAAAACAAATGATAGTGGCCTATAAGCGCAAAGCAGTTGGGATGACAGATTTCCACGGGTTCAATCGTCCATTGCTCGTGTTTTTTGGCAGTCTATGGATGCACTTTAGTAGTGGTTTCTTTGCAGCAATTTGACCCATACAAAGCCTGATTCCACGCAGCCTCCTCTGAAACAGTGATGTTGAGATGTGTCTATTACTTGAACTCGTGTGAAGCATTTATTTGGGCTGCAATTTTCTGAGGCTGATAACTCGTTAACTTATCCTCTGAACAGAGGTAACTCTGGGTCTTGCTTTCCTTTGGCAGTCCCATGAGAGCAGTTTCATCATAGTGTTTTGATGGTTTTTGTGACCTGCACTTGAAGATACATTCAAAAGTTCTTGACATGTTCAGCAATTCGCTGACATTCATGTCTTAAAGTATGATGGACTCTTTGACATTATTTGAGCTGTCTTGCCATATTAATGGACTTGGTATTTTACAAATAGGGCACATTGTCTGTATACCACCACTTACCTCCTTGTCACAACACAAACTGATTGCATCAACCGCATTCAAGATGGAAAGAAATTCGCACAAAATGAACTTTTTACACAAACCTGCTTAATGAATACATTCCAGGTGGACTACCTCATGAGTGGTGAGAGAATGCCAAGAGTGTGCAGTTGTCAATCAAGGCGAAGGGTGGCCTACATTTGAAGAATCTCAAATATTAATATATATTGATTTTAATTTAAACACTTTTTTAGTTACTACATGTTTTCCATATGTCGGATGTATTTCAGATTTTTGATGTCTTCAGCTATTATTCTACAATGGTAGAAAATAGCTAAAAATAACAACCCTTGAATGAGTATTGTGCCCAAACTTTTGACTGTGTACTGTGTGGTGATAAGTATGTATATACCTGTATAATACTATATATTGTATATTGATGTTGTAGTATGTATGTATGTGTATGATATGTATGTATATGTATGTATGTATGTATATGTGTTATGTTATGTGTATGATGTATGTTGATGTATGTATGTATATGTATTTTTAACATGCAGTCCGAACAGTGACATGACATAAAAATACAACATTGACATTATGCCAATATCTCTTACTGCGATTACCACACCCCCCAAATAAAGACCAACTACTACCTGAACATGGTGCCATGTCGCTCGCTGCATCTGCTTTCATTTGGTTTTTAATCTATATAACACTGTAATTAACGTGGGAGTGCAAGCTTTCCTGTGTGCCTTCCTCTCGGGCACCGGTGATAGACCTTCCTCTAGACTGAGCTGGATCTATAATGGCTCCACTTGTAACACAGCTCTCCATCATCGTCACTCTAACTCAACTCTCACGACTGCATGGACCCTCTCCAGCATTGGTCTTCGGCATTGGAACCTCCGATAATCCTTATATGCATAGTACATAATATACCAGTCCTGATTGGGAGCAGAGTCTCGACCGGAGCAGAGTACGTGGAGTGTTGTAGAGCTCCTCTAACTAAATTTTTTTTTTTTTTTATTTTTTTTATTTTTTTTAATTTCACCTTATTTAACCAGGTAGGCTAGTTGAAGAACAAGTTCTCACAATTTGCAACTGCGACCTGGCCAAGATAAAGCATACGCAAGTGTGAACAGACAACACAGAGTTACAACTGGATAAACAATAAAAGTCAATAGACAATGGTAGAAAAAAAAAGAGAACGTCCATATACATGTGTGCAAAAGGCAATGAGGTAGGCAAATAAATCGAATAATCTACAATTACTAACAGATTAACACTGGAGTGATAAATCATCAGATGATCATTGTGCAAGAGAGATACTGGTGTGGCAAAAGAAGCAGAAAAGTAAAATCAATAAAAGCAGTAATGGGGGGGTGAGGTAGGAAATTGGGTGGGTAGTTACAGAATGGATATGTAAGCTGCAGCGATCGGTTAGCTTGTCGGATAGCAGATTTTTAAAGTTGTTGAGGGAGATAAAAGTCTCCAACTTAGAGAAATTTTTGCAATTCGTTCCAGTCGCAGGCAGCAAGAGAACTGGAAGGAAAGGCGTCCCAATGAGGTTTTGGCTTTAGGGATGATAGTGAAGATACCACCTGCTGGAGCGCGTGTTGCGGGTGGGTGTCAGCCATCGTGACCAGTGAACTGAGATTAAGGCGGACTTACCTAGCATAGCCTTTGTAGTGACCTGGAGCCAGTGGGTCTGACGACGAACATGTAGCGAGGGCCATGCCAGACTAGGGCATACAGGTCCGCCAGTGGGGTGGGTCGATAAGGTGCTTTAGTACAAAACGAATGGCAACTGTATGAAACTGCCATCCAGTTTGCTGAAGTAGAGCTATGGAAAGCCTATTTTGTACCGATGACATCGCCGAAGTCGAGGATCGGTAGGATAGTCAGTTTTAACTTAGGTAAGTTTGGCGCGTGAGTGCAAGGAGGTGTGTTGGGAATAGAAAGCCGATTCTTGATTTATTTATTGATGGAGATGTTTGATATGAGTCTGGAAGGCAGAGTTGCAGTCCTAGCCAGACACCTAGGTACTTATAGAATGTCCACAAATAATGAACAGTACTGGCAACCCAAAATGAGTCCCGGCCACCCTGTTTCAGTCCAAGTCAAGCACTGATGTATACGTATTTGTTCATTGGGCGGGTGATTTGCAAAAATGGGCCCCCGGTCATTGCCAAGTCCCTGTGGAAAACTATTTTAATATCAGCACAGCATACAATACAGGTCCTCTCTCGTCCGCTTTAAGAGTGGTGAGGTAGCCACCATCTGTCTGTTACCGTGATGCCTGGAAGGCTTATGGAAGTGGTGTGTGTGTGTGGTGTGGTGTGTGGTGTGTGTGTGTGTGTGTGTGTGTGTTGTGTGTGTGTGTGTGTGTGTGTGTGTGTGTGTGTGTGTGGTGGTGTGTGTGTGTGTGGTGTGTGTGGTGGTGGTGCGTGTCAGGGAGGGGTTTAAAGCTGTGCAAGACTGGGTGTAGAGTGACCTTATACATTCTGTCTCCAGTTTCTTACTTACTTGGCCTTTAATTTCCATGATTACAGAGAGACATATTATTAAAAAACCACCTGGCTGTCTGTGTCCCGGGAAATCAGAATGAGAAATGGCCTTAGAGAATGCAGAAATGAGAATGCCTTAGAGAATCAGAATGAGAAATGCCTTAGAAGAAATCAGAATGAATGCCTTAGAGAATGAGAATGAAGAATGCTTAGAGAATCAGAATGAGAAATGCCTTAAGAGAATCAGAATGGAGAATTGCCTTAGAGAATGAGAATGAGAATGCCTTACAGAGAATCCAGAATGAGAATGCCTTAGAGACATCAGAATGAAAAAATGCCTTAGAGAATCAGATGAGAAACTTTAGAGCATCAAATGAGAAATGGCTTAGAGAATCAGAATGAGAAGTGCTTAAGACACAGAATGAGAATGTTAGAGAATCAGAATGAGAATGCCATTAGGAGAATAGAATGAGAATGCCTTAGAGTATATCAGAATGAGAATGCTGCTTACCGCCAGAATCACGAATGAGAAGCCTATAGAGAATCAAGAATGAGAAATGCCTTAGAGAATCCCGAATGGAGAATGCCTTAGAGAAATCAGAATGCCTTAAGAGGGAGAACAGAGAAGAGGTGCTCCACTGCAGTGAGAGCGTGTCAGACACTTTCCATGCCATACATCATCTTGTATTAATAGAGGGAAGCAGGAGACTACTGTCATACTTCTCTTACACAAATATTTCAATTAATATTCCTGCTCTTTCATGACGAGATCTTACCGGGCTATGGTCATTCTTAGAAGCAATCCCATAGAGGCTCTGAGTTGCAGGGTATATGTAATATCTGAGAAAAACGAAATTCCCTACCGGAAATTTCACATGGAACTGTGAAAATGACTTGATAACCTGTCTCGAATAATTACATAAAATAATGTATCTTTCGTCTCTCTGTGTTTCATCATTTTACTTAATTACGCAAGTGGCTGAATGTTTCTCACAGGAGCAGGCATCCGAGAGAGAGAAACAGCMCCCTCTGTCTCTGTATGGTAGACCATCTATCTGATGCTGTCTGGTCAAAAAGAGAGTGATACCGTTGCCGCCCGTAGCATTGAACGCAAAGGGAAGCCAGCGAGTATTTGTGCTCCCTTGATAAAAAAAAAATATACAATAATAGCCAATCAGCGTTGAGCTAAACTGAGTGAGCTCAACTGAATGATCCTGGCGCACCAATTTTTTTTAAAGGGAAGCCAGTTTGGATTTGGCTTCACACCAATCACATCACATCGAGCCAAACGTCATTAACAGGAAAAAAAAACATGAATTGTTGCATTTCATTGTGTTGTTGTCCTCCGGTGGCTAGCTAGCTAAAACTGTCCCTTTTCTAAATTATCAAATGGACGGAGATTTGGACTTGTGGTTTTACACTATTGTCCCTACTTCCAATGATTATAACAGCGATTCTGATCTAACCCTAAATTTATACATTGTGCCTCTGGCCTGAGAGGATGTAAGTTCAATATGTAGCTAGATGTAGTAGGCTAATGTTAACTAGCTCGCTAATCGATGCCCATGAATGGAAGTTAGCCTAGCGAACAAGCAAGCGTCGTCCGGGTTAGGGAGGGTTTGGCCGGTAGGGAGGGTTTGGCCGGTAGGGATATCCTTGTCTCAGTATGTAAAAATKTAATAAAATGTATGCACTCTACTGTAAGTCGCTCTGGATAAGAGCGTCTGCTCTTGGCCGGTAGGGATATCCTTGTCTCAGTATGTAAAAAATGTAATAAAATGTATGCACTCTACTGTAAGTCGCTCTGGATAAGAGCGTCTGCTAAATGACTAAAATGTAAATGGTGGAGGCAGCTCCTGTTTTCTTTGCTACTTGCGATAACACTTGCAGTGTTAGAAATCAATAGTTGTTCAGTATTCCGAAAATGGCGGAAACATTAACTTGATTGACCCTGCTGTATGCTTTGTGGACTCCACCGGACAGATGTTGCTCTCCGGTTTTGTGATGAAACAAAGGTGTGGGTGAATTTATTCTGGCCACCCACCGGTTGTGTGTGTGTGCTGTGTCGTGTGTTGTGTGTGGTGTGTGTGTGTGTGTGTGTATGTGTGAGATAAATCTCTCTCTATCTAACATATTATCTCAACGAAATTGGCGAGGCATAGAACAGTCGCAAGCACCTGGCCTCACCCTACTAGCAGAACTCTGAAGTCAAATGTCTACTGTTTGCTGAGATCTTTGCTTCTGTCCCAACCAATGAGGGCCTACAGCCGGTACCTAGATATTCTGCACAGATTCTGTCAGACCTGGACCCTGACAGTCTACATCTCAGCTACAGACTAAGATCAATTGGTGTTCCAAAAAAGGTCCATTTGCCAGGACCACGAATACAAATCCAATCTAGACACATTGCCCTAGAGCAAACAAAAAAACCTATACCATAAGAGAGAGATGTGAGGGTTAAGAGAAGACAGGACTAAAAACAAACACAATATAACTATTGATAAAATAAATTGTGTCCGTAAAATGTATATAGAATATATATAAGCTGAAGTAAACCCAAAGTGTCCATGTAAACATATGGAATCATGTAGTAACCAAAAAAGTGTCAAACAAATCAAATATACACTCTTCGGCATTCTCTCAAACCAGCTTCACCTGGGAATTATTTTCCAACTCGTCTTTCAAGGAGTTCCCACTATGCTAGAGAACTTGTTGGCTGCTTTTTCCTTCACTCTGTGTCCCAACTCATCCCAAACCATCATATGTGTTATTCATAGTTTTGAGGGTCTTCACAAATTATTCTTACAATGTAGAAAATAGTCAAAATAAAGAAAAAAACCCTTGAATGACTACAGTATGTTCTAAAACTTGGACCGGTTAGTTTTACTGACTCGTGCCTCGTGTGTGTGTGTGTGAGTGTGTGTGTGTGTGTATTATAATAGAAAGTGTTGTATTTCTGATTATTATACAGTGTTAAATCGGAAGTGTTTTACATACACTTAGGTTGGAGTCATTAACCTCGTTTTTCAACCACTCCAACAAAATTTCTTGAACAAACTATAGTGTTGGCAATACCGTTAGGACATCTACCTTTGTGCATGACACAAGTAATTTTTCCACAAATTGTTTACAGACAGATTATTTCACTTATAATTCACCGTATCACAATTCCAGGGCAGAAGTTTGACATACACTAAGTTGACTGTGCTGTTAAACAGCTTGGAAAATTCCAGAAAATTGATTCTTGTCCTTAGCTTTCTAAGTTTTCTGATGGCACTATTGGCATCATTTGAGTCAATTGGTGGTGTACCTGTGGATGTATTTCAGGCCTACCTTCACACTCAGTGCCCTCTTGCTTGACATCATGCGAAAATCAAAAAGAAAACAGCCAAGACCACAGGAAAAATAATTGTTATTAGAACTCCCACACAGTCTGGTTCATCATGGGACAATTTGCAAAATGCCTGAAGGTACCACGCTCATTCTGGACAAACACTAGTACGCAAGTGTACCAAACACCATGGGACCACGCAGCCATCATACCACTCAGGAAGGAGACACGTTCTGTCTCCTAGAGATGAACATACTTTGTGCGAAAGAGTGCAAATCAATCCCAAACAAACAGCAAAGGAACCGTGAATATGCTGGCGGACAGGGTACAAACGTAATCTATAACCACAGGAAAACGAGGTCCAATATCGACATAACCTGAAAGTCCGCTAAGCAGCAAAGGAACAAACGCCACTGCTCCAAACACCGCGAAGCAAATTAAAAAAGCCAGACTTACGGTTTGCAACTGCACAGGCGGACAAAGATCAATTTGAGCTATATATGACCACTCGTTATATGTTTCGGCGGAAGAAGGGGGGATATGTCTTGCAAGGGAGGAAGACACCCCATCCCCAACCGTGAAGCACCGGGGTGGCGAGGCCTACATGGTATGGGGTTTGCTTTGCGCAGGAGGACTGGAGCACATTGACAAAATAGATGCATCATGAGGATTGGAATATATGCGTATATATTGAAGCCAACATCCTCAAGACATCAAGTCAGGAAGTTAAAGCTTGTCACAATGCGTCTTCCATTTGCAGCCTACAAACCATGATTCAGTGTACACCAAGCTCTGTCAGGAGAATGGGCCAAAATCCACCCAACTTTATTGTGGGAAGCCTTTGGGAAGGCCACCTGAAACGATGTACCTTGACCAGGTTAAATAACAAATTTAAATCGCAACCCATAAGCTTACCCAAATACACCTGAATTAGTATTTACACTTTCTGACACCCCACTGGGAATGTGACTTTTGAAACAGAAATAAGAAATGCTGAAATATAATAAAATTCCTTCTACTATTTATTCGTTTTATTTCACCATTCTTGAAGATAATAATAGTGGTAGATCCCAAATGACCTAATAACAGCGGATTTTTTTACCTAGATACCAATGTCAGGATATTGTGAAAAACTAGAGTTTTTAAAAGTGTATTGACGTATTTGATAACGTATTGTAAACTTCTGACTTCAATCTGTCTATATTTACATGATACAGAGAAATGAGGTGGATTGTAACCTTGATGCATGGTATAATATATATTTATGGAAGCTATACAATACATCGGGTCAATGTTAAGAAGCCCTCTGAAGTCTAACCGCCCCCCCCCAAAACTATTCCGCGTGTCTTAATACATCAGCGACACCACAGGCATACTTTCAACCAAAGCTCGTATGTAAACACGATTGCTTGAAATGCAACAAAGCGCAAGAAGCGGCATTCCATCAAAAGTAACCCTTAAAAAAATCGACTCCACTAGATCTGCTTAACCTAAAAATCACCTTGACATCACGCTTATTTCTGAACCCTATCGGCCCTTTATGGTTGGTGAGGTCTGACGGTCACTCACCACACCATAATATTCAACAAAATGAGAAACCAAAACACCAAATTGAGGACTCTGCATCAGAATAAGCCCTATACCCGGGCTAATTATTCAAAATCCAGAGAAAAAAGAACCGTTTTAAAAATTCTACCAACCACCTTAAAAAGCGAAGCAATTTCCCAAGACCTTCCATCAACCAAAGCCCATACCTACAGAGAGAATAAAACCTGGAGAGAGTCCTCTGTTTAGGAAAGCTTCCTTGCGGGCTCTGGTCACAAACACACAAAACCCAGACCCCAGTGCATCAGCGAATTTGACCCCAACAATCATGAGAACAACAAAAAATCGTAATTATTTTAAACACATTCTTTGGAAAGAAATTAACAAACAAATACATTATACACAATATGTGTTTACCCCATCGCCCAATTTAAAACCCTTGAGTGAGGGAGAAAGCTAGAGACATAGACAGGAGAGAGCTGGAGGCGAGACTAAGACAAAAAAGGAGAGAGAGGAATACGACGGAGAGAAGAGAAACGTAAGGACGAGAGGACCAGAGTGAGGAATAGAGACAGAGAGCGAGACTGAGGACGAGAGACCAGAGAGAGAGATTAGAGACAGAGAGGAGAGACAGAGCGAGATGACATACGAGAGATGAGACGAAGACAGAAGAGACAGAGAGAGAGAGAGAAGAGGAGAGCAAAGACAGAGAGAGAGAAGCAGAGAGAGAGAGAGCAGAGCAGAGAGAGAGAGAGAGAGAGGACATAGAGACAGAGAGAGAGAGAGAGAGAGACAGACGACGAGAGCGAGAGAGAGACAGAGAGAGAGAGATAGAGAGAGAGAGAGAGAGACAAGACATAGAGACAGAAAGAGACATAGAGACAGAGAGAGACAGACATAGAGACAGCGACAGAAGAGAAGAAGAGAGAGACAGAGGACAGACGAGAAGACATAGAGACAGAGAGAGAGCAGACATAAAGCAGAGCGAGCAGAGAGACGAGAACAGAGCAACAGAAGAGAGCGAAGAGACATAGAGACAGAGCAAGAGGAGAGAACCATAGAGAGAGAGCGCATAGAGACAGCGAAGAGAGACATAGAACAGAGCAGAGAGAGACAAGAGAGACCAGAGACATAGAGAGAGAGAGACATAGAGACAGAGAGAGAGAGAGAGACAGAGAGACATAGAGACAAGAATAGAGAGAGAGAGAGAGACGACGAGAGACAGAGAGCAGAGCGAGAGACAGAGAGAAACAGAGAGAAGAGAGACAGAGAGACGAGAAGACAGAGAGATTGAGACAGAGAGAGAGAAGCAGGGACAAGAGAGCAGAGAGAGAGAGACAGAGAGATTGATTGATTGATTCTTATGCCTGGATCTGGCCCTGTGTGTGGATGTGGTTAACTATACTTGTAGGGACAAGGTCAAATGCTATTTYTAGGGGTTTAAGGTTAAGGTTAGAATTAGTGTTAGAATAAGGTTTAGGGTCAAGGTTAGATTTGAACTCTCAAGGTTAGACATACTTATTTGTGCTCGTTCATGTTATCTCCTGGCTACTAGCTGTGTGTGTCTGTGTGTGTGCGTATGTGTGATCAGAAAGAAGAACATGCATTTAATCACTGCTATAAGTCGCTCTGAATAAGAGAATCTGCTAAATGACTAACATGTAAATGTAAAAGGAGACCAATGCCTAGCCCCAGGATGATTTGCAGCACATGACATTTTATCTGATGTGGACTCTGTTGGGGCCTTGAAGTTCCACTGGGCTGATTGCCTGAGTGCATTGATTCAGTGTTTGCATTAGAGATGCAGGAAACGGGAAACTATAGGGTGTGTGGCTTTCCTCAGACTCTCAGGTGAATTTAAATGTATTTCATGGAAATAGTCATTGTTAGTAACTCTCCCCTGTCTCTCCACCATAATAACCATTCAGCCTGTGTGTTTTAAATATACAGTCTATTCTTCCTCAAAGACAGATCCACAGGGTAGAGACCAACCAGCTCCATTTGCTGTGATACAAACTATCCACTACCTCACCCTAAAGTAGTATGTCATATAAGATACGCTAGACTTTACCTGACAAAGACAGCGATGTGTGGCTAAACCTACCATCATTACACGCCTGACATGATTTTTTTCACTGTCTTTTCTAACAAACAAAGTTTGATGAGAGAGAGAGAGAGAGAGAATAATAACCCATATTTATGCTTATTTATTTTCCCTTGTGTACTTTAACCATTTGTACATCGTTACAACACTGTATATATACATAATATTACATTTTTAATGTCTTTAGTGTTTTGAAACTTCTGTATGTGTAATGTTTACAGTTTATGTGTAATGTTTACAGTTCATTTTATTTTATTTCACTTTTTGTATATTATCTACCTCACTTGCTTTGGCAATGTTAACACATGTTCATGCCAACAATAAAGCCCCTTGAATTGATGAGAGAGAGAGAGAGAGAGAGAGAGAGAGAGAGAGAGAGGACGAGAGAGAGAGGGGCGGAGAGAGACAGAAGAGAGATAAGAGAAGGGGGTGAGAGAGGTGGAGAAACGACAAGACGACCACCAAACCCTAGAGAGACGAGGAGGCAGG
>NW_019945051.1:45188-59984 GCF_002910315.2 Salvelinus sp. IW2-2015
TCATTTTATTGTTTATTTCACTTTTTGTATATTATCTACCTCACTTGCTTTGCAATGTTAACACATGTTCCATGCAATAAAGCCCCTTGAATTGAATGAGAGAGAGAGAGGGAGAGAGAAAGAGAGGGGGGGAGAGAGAGAGGGGGAGAGAGACAGAGAGAGAGAGAGAGGAGAGAGGGGGGGGAGAAGTAGAGGCGGAGGAGAGACAGAGAGAGAGGGGGGGAGAGAGACAGAGAGAGAGAGAGAGAGAGGAGAAGAGAGAGAGAGAGGAGAGACAGAGAGAGAGAGAAGAGAGAGCGAGAAGCTCTTGGGTTTGTTTGTGGTCTGAGGCAGGGCCCATTGTCAAGGCCTGGCTGGCCAAGCCTCTGCTGCTGATGTCAGCTCTTCTGGCTCCTGGCCTCTTTTATTCTGGATGATTTGTGTGCCCTTTCTGAGGCAGTCCAGCCTTGCTTCACAGGGATGATTTATCCAGTAGACAGGGAAGATTAAAAAAACATAAGATGAGCTTCAGAGTTCAAAGGCATTACTTTAGCAGGCCATTGACCACTGGCAGCCAAGGGAAATTCCATGTGTTATATGTGGAGATTGTTTGCAGATGGAATTAGAATGTTCATAATGAAAAATGAAAGCGCAAGCAATAAGGAGAAGGAGGGTAGGAGGACAGTGGGTGGTGGGGGGATTTCATCCTTCAGCATCCAGTAGTAGCCCATCACATGCCCAGCATTTGTTTTGGGTGAAATTATAATTCGTATTTGCGTTGAAAACAGATTTGGCAACTAATTATTGTCAAAGGTCAGTAGAGGGTGAAAGTGATGTTTTATTGAAAGATAAATAAGAAGTTTTAATACAATTTCTAATACAACCGTTGTTGAATATTTCACTGGGGCATGCTTCACAGTGAGACGCAGTAGAGCAAAACAATGGGGTCCATATAATACAATTTCTCTCCCTCTCTCTCTCTCTCTTCTCCCACCCTCCCCTCTCTATTCTCCCCCATTTTTTCCCCGTCTATCATTTTACCGGCTGTCGTTGTAGAGATAGTTGCCCTGCCTGTCCCGAGCAGGCAGCACAAGGCCTCCATCGGCATGGTCAGGTCAAACTTTTACAAGATCGAGGTCCCCGGGTCAAATTACCAATTTCCCTGCTCGGCTGTCCTCGGCTGTACCTCGGCTGTCTCGGTGTCCTCGCGGGTTCGCTGTCTCGGCTGCTCTCGGCTTGTCCTCTGCCGGCTGTCCTCGGCTGTCCTCGGCGTCCTCGGCTGTCTCGGCTGTCCTCGCTGTCCCGGGCTGTTCCTCGGCTGTCCTCGGCTGTCCTCGGCTGTCCCTCGGCTGTTCCTCGGCTGTCCTCGGCTGCTTCTCGGCTGTCCTCGGCTGTCCTCGGCGTTCCTCGGCGTGTTCTCGGCTGTCCTCGGCTTCTCGGCTTCCTCGGCTGTCCTCGGCTGTTCTCGGCTGTCCTCGCGGCTGTCCTCGGCTGTTCCTCGGCTGTTCTCGGCTTGTCCTCGGGCTGTTCTCGGCTGTCCTCGGCTGTCCCGGCTTTCTCGGCTGTCCTCGGCTGTCCTCGGCTGTCCTCGGCTGTTCTCGGCTGTCCTCCGGCCATTATAGGACGTGTAAAGCCCACATTGTTACAGGGCATTAGTAGACTGTCAAACGCCCACATGGCCATTAGTAGTACTGTAAAGCCCACATGCTACAGGGCCATTAGTAGAGAACTTGTAAAGCCCACATGCTACAGGGCCATTAGTAGGAGCTGTAAAGCCCACATGCTACAGGGCCATTAGTAGAACTGTAAAGCCCACATGCCTGCAGGGCCATTAGTAGGACTGTAAAGCCCACCAGCTACAGGCCATTAGTAGAACTGTAAAGCCCAACATGTTACAGGGCCATTAGTTAGGACTGTAAAGCCCACCAGCTACAGGGCCATTAGTAGAACTGTGAAAGCCCACATGCTACAGGGCCATTAGTAGACTGTAAAGCCCACATGCTACAGGGCCATTTTGAAGGACTGTAAAGCCCACATGCTACAGGGCCATTAGTAGAACTGTAAAGCCCACATGCTACAGGGCCATTGGGAGTAGCCTGTAAATCCCACATGCCATTTAGGACTTAAAGCCAATCTACAGGGCCATTAGTAGACTGTAAAGCCCACATGCTACAGGGCCATTATAGAACTGTAAAGCCCACATGCCACAGGGCCATTAGTAGGACCTGTCAAAGCCCACATGCCATTAGTAGTACTGTAAAGCCCACCAGCTACAGGGCCATGTAGTAGGACTGTAAAGCCCACATGCTTACAGAGCCATTAGTAGGACTGTAAAGCCCACACTAAAGACATTACAGGGCCATTAGTAGGACTGTAAAGCCCACATGACTACAGTGGCCATTTAGTAGGACTGTAAGCCCACCATGCTAAGGGCCATTAGTAGAACTGTAAAGCCCACATGCCATTTGAAAGGACTGTAAAGCCCACCAGCTACAGGGCATTAGCAGGACTGTAAAGCCACATGTTACAGCCGGCCATTAGTAGAACTTGGTAAAGCCCACATGCTACAGGGCCATTAGTAGGACTGTAAAGCCCACATGTTACAGGGCCATTAGTAGGACTGTAAAGCCCACATGTTACAGGGCTATTAGTAGACTGTAAAGCCCACATGTTACAGGGCCATTAGTAGGACTGTAAGCCCACATGCTACAGGGCCATTAGTAGGACTGTTAAAGCCCACATGCTACAGGGCCATTAGTAGAACTGTAAAGCCCACATTGTTACAGGGCCATTGCAGGACTGTAAAGCCCACATGCTACAGGCCATTAGCAGGACTGTAAAGCCCACATGCTACAGGGCCATTAGTAGGACTGTAAAGCCCACATGTACAGGGCCATTAGTAGGACTGTAAAAGCCCACATGCTACAGGGCCATTAGTAGGACTGTAAAGCCCCACATGTACAGGCCATTAGACAGGACTGTAAAGCCCACATGCTACAGGGCCATTAGTAGACTGTAAAAGCCCACATGTTACAGGGCCATTAGCAGGACTGTAAAAGCCCACATGTTACAGGGCCATTAGTAGAACTGTAAAGCCCAACATGCTACAGGGCCATTAGCAGGGACTGTAAAGCCCACATGCTACAGGGCCATTAGCAGGACGTAAAGCCCACATGCTACAGGGCCATTAGTAGGACTGTAAAGCCCACATGCTACAGGCCATTAGTAGAACTGTAAAGCCCACATGCTACAGGGCCATTAGTAGGACTGTAAAGCCCACATGCTACAGGGGCATAATACCCTCGCTCACTGCATAATGCATTTACCTCTGGCCCAAATCATCCCAATGTTGATTCTTTGTCCCTTTCAGAAATGTAATTGCAATGAAAGGTGCTTTTAGAAAAATGTGAGAGTGGCGAGAGAGAGAAGCTGTCATTCCTGCCTGTTTTGTCTCAATAAATTAACATGTGCCTTACACAGTGTACTGCTCTCAGTCCTCTTCTCTCCCCTCCCCTCTCTCTTCCGCTTCGGTCAGATCTGCACCACCAAAAAACATGGTTCTCATTATCAACAAAAACAGAGCTGAGAAACCCATATGTCCAAAACGATTGCTTTATTTCTTTCTGAACAGTTCTGACAAAACAACCACGACAAATTGAGGGGAAACTGAGGGAAAATTTCAAATGTAGTTAGTTTTTATTTTTAACATTTTTTATTTCACCTTTTTTTTAACCAGGGTTAGCTAGTTGAGAACAAGGTTCTCATTACAACTGCGACCTGGCCAGATAGAGAAAAACAGTGCGACACAACACACACAGAAGTTACACATGGAATTAAACAAACATACAGTCAATAACACAATAGAAAAAAAGAAAGTCTATATACGGTGTGTGCAAAGGCGTGAGAGGTATGGCAATAAATAGGACATAGGTACGAAGTAATTACAATTAGCAGATTAACACTGGAGTGATAGCATGAGCAGATGATGATGTGCAAGAAGAGAGATAGTTCTATGGTATATGACTGTGCTCCGACGTACGGGGACGCACTGCTGTTGCGTTATAAGTTAATATTTTTTTTTTCAGAATTTTTTTCTTCTTCATATACGAATCAGGAATAAAATTTGATTAATTTACTGATGTTGTTCTGAGTTCTCTGAAACATGATTTATTAAGATGTCTGATAGCTGAACATTGTTATAATGTAGATCATTCATATTTCATAACTGTTAATTAAGAGTAATACTTCTGAGAATGAAAAGGTGGTCATTCTACTACACAGTAATGTAAACATGTTAATTACCAGAGTATGTATATTAATCACACATTAGCAAAGAAAGATACAAAATTGGAATTGATGAAACTGATTTATTTTTATGGAATACAATGATCTGGAAAGTATTTCTCTTAGATCACTGGTGAAACAATAATTGAAAGATTGTGAAATGTATATATATTTTTAAAAGTAATCATATTATGGAAAACATATGTAGTATTTCATTGAAGTGACACATTTTGAAAAAATGAAAACGCTATTTGAACTGTACATCAGAAAAATAATTCTCAATATAGTGGACTAAATTGAATCAGAGATAGAATCAGAATTATTTGACGATAAATTATTCTTCAGACCCTTTCAGACCCCAAAAACATACAGACTCAAAGAAGGGATGGCAGGGAATCCTGAGGGAAAACGAACCTGTGGAACGTAAATAACACTTTCAGAAAATATGCATTGAACGAAGACAGACTCTTGTCGTGTTCACATGCTTATTCGGGAACTCTGAAATGTTCCGACTTGTTAACTGGTTATAGTTATTACACGTGCCACGTCAACCAGTTAGCAAGTCAAACATGTCTGAGTTTCCTAGTTCTGCCTGGCATGTGAACCGACATCTCCCTCCCATCCAGCCCGTCCGACATGGATACCAGGGATTAATAGACCTCGTTAACCCAGAAACTGATCCCCTACCCTGGCTGGTGCTCCGTCCTCTCCCCTCTCCCTCCGCTGGTCCTCAACACTGGTTCACTGTGAAACAGTTGTTCTGTGGATAAAAAAAAATAATAATCATGAAAAGCATCAGAAAAACAACCCAGCTAATCCACTTTGAATTGTATTTATTGTTTTGCTCCAGGATTTAAATCTAAAACCTGGTCCTCAAACAAAGGACCATTATTAAAAGAAAAGCCTTAGAGAAATAATTGTCGCTGCTGTACAAACAAAACAGAGAACAGGCGAATCAAGCAACAAAGCCGAACCACTAAAATAAATTTGTTGCTTTTTCGACGGGGCCTGTCTTCGCTTGTTTTGATCAAGTATATAGATTTGCAATTTCCATGGCCAGAGACAAGCCCAATAACCTTCATAATAAAGTGTGCAGTTAACAGGGGGGTTATTTTCACCAAGCCTTCCCCATAACTATAAATCCTGGGGCTCGTATCCAGCCCAGAGGGCTATTTATCACCCAAGGCACTCACACCATGGAACCCATCCCACACTGCTGTAGCACATTGTACATTTCTACTGCTCTGTTTTAAGTGTATATTTTTCTTAGGGTATAGTGCTAATCAATATGTGCTTCTTGGACTTGTATATCATTGGGATAACTTGCTGAACATGTCCTTCCAGTTCACCATATTTAAAGTGAGGACCAAATTTCATTACGCCACTTCAATAAGGCAACGCAGTTATTATTTAGTGATATGGGGGCACTTTCATTGATGCACTTTTTGTTTGATGTTCGATTATTTATTACCCACGACCAGCAACCCCAGCCCCAACTGTCACATCCACCCACGCTCCCACCCACGCTCCCCCACCCACGGCTCCCCACCCACGCTCCCCACCCACGCCACACCCACGCCACCCACCCAGCGCTCCCCACCCACGCCCATCCACCCACGCTCCCCACCCACGCACCCCACCCACGCTCCCCACCACCACACTCCCCACCCACGCTCCCCACCCACGCTCCCCACCCACGCTCCCCACCCACATCACCCACCCACGCTCCCCACCGCACGCCACCCACCCCACGCCACCCACCACCGCTCCCCAACCCACGCCACCCACCCAACGGCACCCACCCACGCCACCCGACCCACGCTCCCCACCCACGCTCACCACCCCACGCCACCACGCCACCCACCCACTGCTCCCACCCACGCCACCCACGTCACCCACCCACGTCCACCCACCACGCTCCCCACCCACGTCACCCACCACACGCTCCCCACCACGCTACCCACCCACGCACCCACCCACGCCACCCACCCCACGCTCCCCACCCACCCACGCCACCCACCCACGCCACGCACGCCACGCTCCCCACCCACGCCACCCACCCACTGCTCCCCACCCACGCCACCCACCCACGCACCCCACGCTCCCCACCCACGCTGCCCACCCACGCTCCCCACCCACGCTTCCCCACCCACGCTCCCCACCCACGCCACCCACCACGCCACCCACCCACGCCCCACCCACGGCCACCCACCCACGCTCCCCACCCTACGCTTCCCCACCCACGCCACCCACCCACGCTCCCCAACCCACCGCTCCCACCCACGCCACCCACCCACGCCCACCCACCCACGCTTCCCCACCCACGGCCACCCACCCCGCTCCCCACCCCACGCTTCCCCACCCACCTCCCCACCCCACGCTCCCACCCACGCCACCCACCACGCCTCCCCACCCACGCTCCCCACCCTCACGCTCCCCACCCACGCCCCCACCCACGCCACCCACCCACCGCCCCCACCCACGCTCCCACCCACGTCCCCACCCACGTCCCCACCACACGCCACACCACCACGACTCTCCACCCCGCTCCAAACAACCCAACGCTTCCCACCACAAACGCCACCCACCCACGCTCCCCACCCACGACCACCCAACCACACGCTCCCCAACCCAATTGCCCGACTGCCTCCCACAATTGGCCCGGCCAGGCCTGGTATTGGCAAGGCGGAGAGTGGGTTGATGACGGCTCCGTGATCCTGAATCGGCCCAGCGCTTCTCTCATGTACCAACAGAAACCTCTAATAAACAAACCAACAGGCCATCATCTCTCTCTTTTTTTAGAGAGAGAGAGAGAGAGAGAGAGAGAGAGAGACAGAGAGAGAGAGAGAGAGAGAGCGAGAGCTCTTGGGTTTGTTTGTGGTCTGAGGCAGGGCCCATTGTCAAGGGCCTGGCTGGCCCAAGGCCTCTGCTGCTGATGTCAGCTCTTCTGGCTCCTGGCTCTTTTATTCTGGATGATTGTGTGCCCTTTCTGAGGCAGTCCAGCCTTGCTTCACAGGGATGATTTATCTAGTAGACAGGGAAGATTAAAAAACATAAGATGAGCTTCAGAGTTCAAAAGGCATTACTTTAGCAGGGCCATTTGACCACTGGCAGCCAGAGGAAATTCCATGTGTTATATTGTGGAGATTGTTTGCAGTGGAATTAGAATGTTCATAATGAAAAATGAAAGCGCAGCAATAAGGAGAAGGAGGGTAGGAGGACAGTTGGTGGTGGGTGGATTTCATCCTTCAGCATCCAGTAGTAGCCCATCACATGCCCAGCATTTGTTTTGGGTGAAATTATAATCTGTATTTGCGTGAAAACAGATTTGGCAACTTAATTATTTCAAAGGTCAGTATAGGGTGAAAGTGATGTTTTATTGTAAAGATAAATAAGAAGTTTTAATACAATTTCTAATACAACCGTTGTTGAATATTCACTGGGGCATGCTTCACAGTGAGACGCAGTAGAGCAAACAATGGGTCCATATAATACAATTTCTCTCCCTCTCTCTCTCTCTCTCTCCCACCCCTCCCCTCTCTATTCTCCCCCATTTTTTCCCCGTCTATCTTTTACCGGCTGTCGTTGTAGAGATTAGTGCCTGCCCTGTCCCGAGCAGGCAGCACAAGGCCTCCCATCGGATGGTCAGGTCAAACTTTTACAAGATCGGGTCACGCCGGGTCAAATTACCCAATTTCCCTGCCTCGGCTGTCCTCGGCTGTCCTCGGCTGTCCTCGGCTGTCCTCGGCTGTTCTCGGCTGTCCTCGGCTGTCCTCGGCTGTCCTCGGCTGTCCTCGGCTGTCCTCGGCTGGCTGCCTCGACTGTGCTCGGCTGTCCTCGGCTGTCCTCGGCTGTCCTCGGCTGTTCTCGGCTCTGTTTCTCTGCCGCTGTCCTCGCGTTGCTGTCCTCGGCTGTCCTCGGTCCTCGCTTTCTCGGCTGTCCTCGGCTGTGTCTCTGCTCGGCTGCTCGGCTGTCCTCGTGCTGCTTCTCGGCTGTCCTCGGCTGTCCTCGGCTATGTCCTCGGCTGTTCTCGGGCTGTCCTCGGCCATTAGTAGGACTGTAAAGCCCACATGTTACAGGGCATTTAGAGGACTGCAACGCCCACATGCCATTAGTAGTACTGTAAGCCCACATGCTACAGGGCCATTAGTAGAACTGTAAAGCCCACATGCTACAGGCCATTAGTAGGACTGTAAAGCCCACATGCTACAGGGCCATTAGTAGAACTGTAAAGCCCCATGCTGCAGGGCCATTAGTAGGACTGTAAAGCCCACCAGCTACAGGGCCATTAGTAGAACTGTAAAGCCCACATGTTACAGGCCATAGTAGGACTGTAAGCCCACCAGCTAAGGGCCATTAGTAGAACTGTAAAGCCCACACATGCTAAGGGCATTAGTAGGACTGTAAAGCCCACATGCTACAGGGCCATTATTGAAGGACTGTTAAAGCCCACATGCTCAACAGGGCCATTAGTAGAACTTGTAAAGCCCACATGCTACAGGGCCATGGTAGCTGTAAATCCCACAATGCCATTTAAGGACTGTAAAGCACACATGCTACAGGGCCATTAGTAGAACTGTAAAGCCCACATGCTACAGGGCCATTAGTAGAACTGTAAAGCCCACATGCTACAGGGCCATTAGTAGGACTGCAAAGCCCACATTTGCCATTAGTAGACTGTAAAGCCCACAGCTACAGGGCCATTAGTAGGACTGTAAAGCCCACATGCTACGAGCCATTATAGGACTGTAAGCCCACATGTTACAGGGCCATTAGTAACTGTAAAGCCCACATGCTACAGGGCCATTAGTAGGACTGTAAAGCCCACATGTTACAGGGCCATTAGTAGGACTGTAAAGCCCACATGCTACAGGGCCATTAGTAGGACTGTAAAGCCCACCATGCTACAGGGCCATTAGTAGGACTGTAAAGCCCACATGCTACAGGGCCATTAGTAGACTGTAAAGCCCACATGCCATTTGAAAGGACTGTTAAAGCCCACCATGCCTACAGGGCCATTAGGCAGGACTGTAAAGCCACATGTTACAGGGCCATTAGTAGAACTTGTAAAGCCCACATGCTACAGGGCCATTAGTAGGACTGATAAAGCCCACATGTTACAGGGCCATTAGTAGGACTGTAAAGCCCACATGTTACAGGGCTATTAGTGAGGACTGTAAAGCCCACATGTTACAGGGCCATTAGTAGGACTGTAAGCCCACATGCTACAGGGCCATTAGTAGGACTGTAAAGCCCACATGCTAAGGCCATAGTAGAACTGTAAAGCCCACATGTACAGGGCCATTTGAGGACTGATAAAGCCCACATGCTACAGGGCCATTAGCAGGACTGTAAAGCCACATGCTACAGGGCCATTAGTAGGACTGTAAAGCCCACATGTTACAGGGCCATTAGTAGGACTGTAAAAGCCCACATGCTACAGGGCCATTAGTAGGACTGTAAGCCCACATGTACAGGCGCATTAGCAGGACTGTAAAGCCCACATGCTACAGGGCCATTAGTAGGACTGTAAAGCCCACATGTACAGGGCCATTTAGCAGGACTGTAAAGCCCACATGCTACAGAGGCCATTAGTAGAACTTGTAAAGCCCACATGCTACAGGGCCATTAGTAGGACTGTAAAGCCCACATGCTACAGCCATGGAGCAGGACTGTTAAAGCCCACATGCTACAGGGCCATTAGTAGGACTGTAAAGCCCACATGCTACAGGGGCATAATACCCTCGCTCACTGCATAATGGCATTACCTCTGGCCCAAATCATCCCAATGTTGATTCTTTGTCCCTTTCAGAAATGTAATTGCAATGAAAGGTGCTTTAGAAAAATGTGAGAGTGGCGAGAGAGAGAAGCTGTCATTTCCTCCTGTTTTGTCTCAAGATAATTAACATGTGCCTTACACAGTGTACTGCTGCTCAGTCCTCTTCTCTCCCCTCCCCTCTCTCTCCGCTTCGGTCAGATCTGCACCACCAAAAAACATGGTTCTCATTATCAACAAAAACAGAGCTGAGAAACCCATATGTCAAAACGATTGCTTTATTTCTTTCTGAACAGTTCTGACAAAACAACCACGACAAATGAGGGGGAAACTGAGGGAAAATTCAAATGTAGTTAGTTTTTATTTTTAACATTTTTATTTCACCTTTATTTAACCAGGTTAGCTAGTTGAGAACAAGTTCTCATTTACAACTGCGACCTGGCCAAGATAGAGAAAAACAGTGCGACACAAACAACAACACAGAGTTACACATGGAATAAACAAAACATACAGTCAATAACACAATAGAAAAAAAGAAAGTCTATATACGGTGTGTGCAAATGGCGTGAGGAGGTATGGCAATAAATAGGACATAGGTAGCGAAGTAATTACAATTTAGCAGATTAACACTGGAGTGATAGATGAGCAGATGATGATGTGCAAGAAGAGATATAGTTCTATGGTATATGACTGTGCTCCGACGTACGGGGACGCACTGCTGTTTGCGTTATAATAATAWTTTTTTTTTCAGAATTTTTTTCTTCTTCTTCATATACGAATCAGGAATAAAATTTGATTAATTTACTGATGTTGTTCTGAGTTCTCTGAAACATGATTTATTAAGATGTCTGATAGCTGAACATTGTTAAATGTAGGATCATTCATATTTCATAACTGTAATTAAGAGTAATACTTCTGAGAATGAAAGGTGGTCATTCTACTACACAGTAATGTAAACATGTAATTACCAGAGTATGTATATTAATCACACATTAGCAAAGAAAAGATACAAATTGGAATTGATGAAACTGATTTATTTTTTATTGAATACAATGATCTGGAAAGTATTTCTCTTAGATCACTGGTGAAACAATAATTGAAAGATTGTGAAATGTATATATATTTTTAAAAGTAATCATATTATGGAAAACATATGTAGTATTTCATTGAAGTGACACATTTTGAAAAAATGAAAACGCTATTTGACATGTACATCAGAAA
This sequence comes from Salvelinus sp. IW2-2015, assembly GCF_002910315.2. Taxonomy (NCBI): domain Eukaryota; kingdom Metazoa; phylum Chordata; class Actinopteri; order Salmoniformes; family Salmonidae; genus Salvelinus; species Salvelinus sp. IW2-2015. The sequence goes on from NW_019945051.1 coordinate 56,449, forward strand.
AATAATCTCAATATTAGTGGACTAAATTGAATCAGAGATAGAATCAGAATTATTTGACGATAAATTATTCTTCAGACCCTTTCAGACCCCAAAAACATACAGACTCAAAGAAGGGATGCAGGGAATCCTGGGAAAACGAACCTGTGGAACGTAAATAACACTTTCAGAAAATATGCATTGAACGAAGACAGACTCTTGTCGTGTTCACATGCTATTCGGGAACTCTGAAATGTCCGACTTGTTAACTGGTTATAGTTATACACGTGCCACGTTCAACCAGTTAGCAAGTCAAACATGTCTGAGTTTCCTAGTTCTGCCTGGCATGTGAACGCGACATCTCCCTCCCATCCAGCCCGTCCGACATGGATGACCAGGGGATTAATAGACCTCGTTAACCCAGAAACTGATCCCCTACCCTGGGCTGGTGCTCCGTCCTCTCCCCTCTCCCTCCGCTGTGTCCTCAACACTGGTTCACTGTGAAACAGTTGTTCTGTGGATAAAAAAATAATAATCATGAAAAGCAATCAGAAAACAACCAGCTAATCCACTTTGAATTGTATTTATTGTTTTGCTCCAGGATTTAAATCTAAACCTGGTCCTCAAACAAAGGACCATTATTAAAAGAAAAGGCCTTAGAGAAATAATTGTCTGCTGTACAAACAAACAGAGAACAGGCGAATCAAGCAACAAAGCCGAACCCACTAAAATAATTTGTTGCTTTTTCGACGGGGCCTGTCTTCGCTTGTTGTGATCAAGTATATAGATTTGCAATTTCCATGGCCAGAGACAAGCCCAATAACCTTCATAATAAAGTGTGCAGGTTAACAGGGGGGTTATTTTCACCAAGCTTCCCCATAACTATAAATCCTGGGGCTCGTATCCAGCCCAGAGGGCTATTTATCACCCAAGGCACTCACACCATGGAACCCATCCCAACACTGCTGTAGCACATTGTACATTCTACTGCTCTGTTTTAAGTGTATATTCTTCTAGGTATAGTGCTAATCAATATGTGCTTCTTGGACTTGTATATCATTGGGATAACTTGCTGAACATGGTCCTTCCAGTCACCATATTGAAGTGAGACAAATTTCATTACGCCACTTCAATAAGGCAACGCAGTTATTATTTAGTCTGATATGGGCACTTCATTATGAGCTTTTGTGATGTGATATTATTACCCAGACCAGACCCAGCCCCAACTGTCACATCCACCCACGCTCCCCACCCACGCTTGAGCAACAAAGTCTGTTCCTGTACAGCATTACTGCTCGTCTGTGTTACCAGCCAATTGAGTAAAGTAAGTGACTAGTTGAGTTACTCTCAGTCTAGTAGTTGTTACAGCAAGTACTGTCATCTGTTACAGAGTACTGTCAGTATCTGTGTTACCAGCAGTACTGTCAGTCATGTGTTACAGCAGACTGTCAAGTCTATAATTATGATTTACAGACCTAGTACTGTCAGTCTGGTGGGCTGTGTTACAGCAGTTTCACTGTCAGTCTGTGTTACACAGTACCTGTCAGATCTGTGTTACAGCAGTACTGTTCAGTCTGTGTTACGAGCCAGAGAGTACTGTCAGTCTGAGGTTACAGCAATATAGTACTGGTCCAGTCTGTGTTACAGCTAGTACGGTCAGTCTGTTCGTACAAGCAGTACTGCCAGTCCGTGTACACAGTACTGTCTGTCGGACGGTTACAGCATCAGTACCTGTCATCTGTGTACAGCAGTACTGTCAGTCACATGTGTTTACAGCAGTACTGTCATTCTGGGTTACAAGCTAGTACTGGGCAGTCTGTGTTACACGCAGTACTGTCAGTCTGGTTACATGCAGTACTTGTCATCAGTCTGCTGTTACCGCAGTAACTGTACATCCTGTGTTACAGCAGTTACTGTCATATGGTGTTACGCTTACGTCACGTGTTACAGCAAGTGTTGTACAGCATAACTGTCAGTATGTTGTTACCAGAGACTGTCAGTCTGTTGTTACAGCAGTAACCGTCAGTTCTGTGGTTACAGAAGTACTGTCAGTCTGCTGTAGTACATGTCACCGTGTACCCATAGTACTGTCAGTCCGATTGTTACATGCAGTACTGTCACAGTCTTGAGGTTACAGCAGTACTGTCATATCTGTGTTACAGCAGTACTGTCAGTCTGTGTTACAGCAAGACATGTCAGTTCTGTGTTACAGCAGTACTGTCTGTCTGAGGTTACAGCAGTATACTGTCAGGTCTGTGTACAAGCATAACTGTCAGTCTGAGTTCAGCAGAGTACTGTCCATGACAAAAATCAAAATGGTTCTGTTTTAGGCTAGACCAGTACTGTCAGTCTGTGTTTTACTACAGCAGTAATGTCAGTTTGCTGTTACAGCAGATACTGTTTCAGTCCTGTGTTACAGCAGTTAACTGTCAGTCTGTGTCTTACAGCAGCAGTACTGTCAGTATCAGTTGTGTTACAGCAGTAACTGTCAGTCTTGGTTACAGCAGTACTGTCAGTCTGTTGTTTACACCCAGCATACTGTCAGTCTGTTAAGCAAGTACTGCTCAGTCTGAGGTGGACAGCGGAGTACTGTCAGTCTGTGCTGACAGCAGTACTCAGTCTGTGTTACAGCAGTACTGTCAGTCTGATGTTACAGCACGTTTACTGTCTGTCTGAGGGTTAAGCAGGTACTGTCAGTCTTGTTACAGCAGTACTGTACAGTTCTGAGGTTAATACAGCAGTATTGTCAGTCTTGTGCTTACACGCGATGAGTGTACTCGTACTGTCAGTAGTGTTACAGCAGGTACTGTTCAGATGTGCTTACCCAGCAGTATGTCCAGTCTGTGTTTACAGCAGTACTGTCAGTCTGTGTTTACCAGCAAGTACTGTTCAGTCTGTGTTACAGCGCACTCATAGGTTACAGTACTGTCAGTCTGTGTTACAGCAACTGTCAGTCTGGTGTTACAGCAGTACTGTCAGTCTGTTGGTACAGCGATAGCTGTCAGTCTGGGTTACAGCGGTACTGTCAGTCTATGTTGACAGCAGATACTGTCAGTCTGGTCGTACGAGCAAGTACTGTCAGTCTGTGTTACAGCGAGACTGTCTGTCTGTAGGTTACAGCAGTACTGTCAGTCTGTTTACACAGTTAACTGTCAGTCTGAGGTTACAGCAGTACTGTCAGTCTGTGTTCAAGCAGTACTGTCAGTCTGTGTTTGAAGCAGTACTGTCAGTCTGTGTTACAGCAAGTACTGTCAGTCGTTGTTACAGCCAGTACTGTCAGTCTGTAGTTACAGCAGTACTGTCAGTCTGTTGTTACAGCTACTGTCAGTCTGTTTTACACAGGCAGTACTGTCAGTCTGTGTTACAGCAGTAATTGTCAGTCTGTGTTACAGGCAAAATGGTAAGTTCAATGATGGGCCTTCGTACTCACTCCGCACTCACTCACGCACGCACGCACGCACGCACGCCGCCGCACGCACGCACGCACGCACGCACGCACGCACGCACGCACGCGACGCACGCACGCAGCACGCACGCACGCACGCACGCACGCACGCACG
>NW_019945051.1:60009-62899 GCF_002910315.2 Salvelinus sp. IW2-2015
TCCCCCACCCACGGCTCCCCACCCACGTCTCCCCACCCACGCCACACCCACGCCACCCACCCAGCGCCCCCACCCAGCGCCTCCACCCACGCTCCCCACCCACGCACCCCACCCACGCTCCCCACCACCACACTCCCCACCCACGCTCCCCACCCACGCTCCCACCCACGCTCCCCACCCACATCACCCACCCACGCTCCCCACCCACGCCACCCACCCCACGCCACCCACCACGCTCCCCAACCCACGCCACCCACCCAACGCACCCACCCACGCCACCCGACCCACGCTCCCCACCCACGCTCACCACCCCACGCCACCACGCCACCCACCCACTGCTCCCACCCACGCCACCCACGTCACCCACCCACGTCCACCCACCACGCTCCCCACCCACGTCACCCACCACACGCTCCCCACCACGCTACCCACCCACGCACCCACCCACGCCACCCACCCCACGCTCCCCACCCACCCACGCCACCCACCCACGCCACGCACGCCACGCTCCCCACCCACGCCACCCACCCACTGCTCCCCACCCACGCCACCCACCCACGCACCCCACGCTCCCCACCCACGCTGCCCACCCACGCTCCCCACCCACGCTTCCCCACCCACGCTCCCCACCCACGCCACCCACCACGCCACCCACCCACGCCCCACCCACGGCCACCCACCCACGCTCCCCACCCTACGCTTCCCCACCCACGCCACCCACCCACGCTCCCCAACCCACCGCTCCCACCCACGCCACCCACCCACGCCCACCCACCCACGCTTCCCCACCCACGGCCACCCACCCCGCTCCCCACCCCACGCTTCCCCACCCACCTCCCCACCCCACGCTCCCACCCACGCCACCCACCACGCCTCCCCACCCACGCTCCCCACCCTCACGCTCCCCACCCACGCCCCCACCCACGCCACCCACCCACCGCCCCCACCCACGCTCCCACCCACGTCCCCACCCACGTCCCCACCACACGCCACACCACCACGACTCTCCACCCCGCTCCAAACAACCCAACGCTTCCCACCACAAACGCCACCCACCCACGCTCCCCACCCACGACCACCCAACCACACGCTCCCCAACCCAATTGCCCGACTGCCTCCCACAATTGGCCCGGCCAGGCCTGGTATTGGCAAGGCGGAGAGTGGGTTGATGACGGCTCCGTGATCCTGAATCGGCCCAGCGCTTCTCTCATGTACCAACAGAAACCTCTAATAAACAAACCAACAGGCCATCATCTCTCTCTTTTTTTACACACACACACACACACACACACACACACACACACACACACACACACACACACACACACACACACACCAGCTGTATTGTCCACTAGCTGCTTATGGTCGATCACTCTCTCCCGTGAAGAGATGCGATACGGGTTTTTAAAATGAGTAGAAAGTTAAAGGACGTGAGTGAATTATCCACCTGGTTCAACATAAGCCCTTCTCTGCAGAGGGCAACATAGTATTCCCATGAGCTTTGTGATTAGATTCACTTGCTACCTCAGGACTGTTGTGTTTGTCTGGGGTCCAGCGTATAAAAAGCACAGATTACACATGATGTGATCTAGCCAAACTTTATTTCAACGTATTTGAATGGAATGGTAATGCAGAGCATCGGTCCCACGGTGCTACAGGGTTCTGCTCTACGAGGAGGTCTTAACGACGTGGTCTTTCCTCTTCACTGGTTGAGAAAGAGGAAAAGGAGTAATCCGTGTCAAGCTAGATGTGAGTTTGAATACTGTAGTGAATAGTGTAGATGAAACCTGTATAATCCATTTTCAGGTCTTTCTCTAGGGGCCTCAGAGGCCCCGAGCCTCTTCACAGCTATACTCTGACAACACGCCGTCCGTCCATGGGAAGACCTATCTATAATTGAGTGTGCTTGTGTGACGTGTGAGCGATGACATCTATTGAAGTGTTTGCTCTGTCAGACAGGACCTTCACTTGTTACGGGTGTTCTACTGTATGTTCCTGTAGACTCACTGTCCAACCCTCCTTTCAGTCTGTTTGGCAGGTCTATCTTCCATTCAGTCAATCGTAATTACGGTCCACCTCTCTGAGTTAAAAAAAAAATATTCTAGTTCAGTGTTGAGCTTTTTCTGTCGTAAAACTTCATCATGCACAGTGGAGTGTGTCAACTAACACCCCCATGTCACCTTGATCCCTGGCTGACTAGTACAGCCACTGCATTAGTCTGTCTGCTTCATGAAGGACAGACATTGATTCCCAAATAACAGCAGCCATCACATTAACGTTTTGGTCTAGACACCTATGGTTTTGAGAAAGGGATTTCACAATTCTATTTTCCATGCATTTAGGTCAAACTTCCTTTAAAGACTGAGGTGTCTTTGTGTGTGTGTGTGTGTGTGTGTGTGTGTGTGTGTGTGTGCGTGCGTGCGTGCGTGCGTGCATGCGTGCGATCATTCTGAGAAAACTGCAAGTAATTACCTGCAGATGTATGCTTATTTTTTTTCCCAGCATCAAATCAATTTGACATAAGTTCTTCTCTGCAGAGGGCAACATGGTCTTCCCATGAGCTGTGTGATTAGATTCACTTGTTACCTCAGGACTGTTGACTGCAGTACACCCTGCATCCATGGTCTCCACCACTAGAGGGCGATAGGAGGATTCACAGGACAATGAGTTCAGTGGGGTGGTGATCACAGGCTGTGTCTGCTCTGGTCTATCAAACTGGCTCAGGCTATTCTATGAGAGAGAGATGCAGAGAGAGAGAGAGCGATCTGCGCACCTCTCCAATGAGTTCAGTCTTTCTCGCGCCGGATCGTGTGCTTTGGCATCTCTACTTCTGCGCTCTAGGTCTCTCTCGCTCTCTGTCTGCGTCTCTTCTCTCTCTGTTCCTCTTCTC
>NW_019945051.1:69736-82277 GCF_002910315.2 Salvelinus sp. IW2-2015
ACTGTTAACCTCTTGATAGTCTTTATTTAAGTTAACCTACAATAGTCTTTATTTAGTTAACTAATAGTCTATTTAGTTAACCTTAGTGTCTTTATTTAGTTAACCTAATAGCTTTATTTAGTTAAACCTAATAGTCTTGTTTATTTAAGTTAACCTGAATAGTCTTTATTTAGTTAACCTAATAGTCTTTATTTAGTTAATCTATAGTCTTTATTTATTATCATAATTAGTCTTATTTAGTTAACCTTATTTTATTCTTATTTATTATAGTTTAATTAAATAGTCTTTATTTAGTTAAACCTAATAGTCTTTATTTAGTTAACCCTGCTAATAGTCTTTATTTAGTTACCTGCTAAGATAGTCTTTATTTAGTTAACCTAATAGTCTTAATATTAGTTAATCTAATAGTCTTTATTTAGTTAACCTATGTCTTTATTTAGTTAACTTAATAGTCTGTTTTTTAGTTAACCTGATAGTCTGTTTAGTTTAGTTAACCTGATAGTCTTTATTTAGTTAACCTGATAGTCTTTATTTAGTTTAACCTGTAATGAGTCTTTATTTAGTTAATTGTCTTTTTTAAAATTTTTTAGTCTTTTATTTAGTTAATCTAATAGTCTTTATTTATAGTTAATCTAATAGTCTTTATTTAGTTAACCTAATAGTCTTATTTAGTGTAATCTTAATAGTCTGTTTTTAGTTAACCTTGATAGTTCTTTATATAGAGCCGACCTGCCTAGAAGGTTAACTAAATAAAGACTATTAGGTTAACTAAATAAAGACTATTAGATTAACTAAATAAAGACTTTTAGATTAACTAAATAATGTGAGACGTGGAATCCTCTGGGTTTCATGTGTGCCTGTCTGTGTTTGCAAATTCCTTTTTTGGAGGGGAACCAAATTACATAGACATTTCTCTCTAGCTTACATATCTCTCTCTCTCTCTCTTGACAAATCCAACCCAATAACCCAGCAGTCTGTAGCTCAAACACACAATGTTTAAAAGGGGTTAGGAGCACTAAATCATGCCGGTGTGACGGTGGGACTCAATAAATACAAAATATTGTCAACAGAGCTTTCATGTGCTGTATAAAATGATTAAAAAGCTCCCAAACAGTCTTAAGACGTGGATTAATCAAATCTCCAGAGAGAATATACTTCATATGTATGCCTTTTTCTTCCTCCCATGTACAGAGTTTGTTCAGGGAATATCCAACTGTCACTTGTGTTTACTACACCATAGTTACCATCCATAGCTGGTAGGAACAATGTTCAGATATTAGAGTGTCACGTCTCTCACGGATAAAGAGATTACGCTCCAAACATCAATATCCTGCAAGCCTCTCGTATGGGGTAAAGCAGATTTTTACCCAAGCCAGTATAGCATAGCCTACCTCATTCCCAGAGACTCTCTATACCTTCAGACAATACGGATACTCTTCCATTTAGGAGTAAAAGCATGTGAATGAGATCTCTGTGCATTATGGGAATGAAGAGTACCATGCATTAGGGAAAGGATGATAGTAGCGTCAGTCAAAACTCTCTTCAGACAGTCTTACCAAGCAGTCAACACATTACCAACTGACTGGGCTGTGTAATATGCATGTAGATTCATTTTCTATCAATATTATGTGATACAGAAAGTATTCATACCCCTTGACTTATTCCACATTTTGTTGTTTTACAGCCTGAATTCAAAATGGATTACGTTTATGTTTAATCTCACCCATCTATACACAACACCCCCATGATGAAGTGAATTTCTTTGTTGTTGTTGAAATGTTTGCACATTTATTGAAAATGAAATAAATAAATATCTCATTTACATAAGTATTTACACCCAATACTTTGTAGAAGCACCACTGTCAGTGATTACAGCTGTGAGTCTTCCTGGGCGTAGCCGTGGGGACAAGGGGTTCTGAGGGTACTGGACCTTAATAGTCCTGTATTAGTGGGCCGATATAGAGGTCTGCAGCGCCAGCGCGGGATAAAATGTTATGTACAGTTTTAGGTTGTTAATTGGTTGTTGATCATTGTTAGACAAGTCTTGCCATAGATTTTCAAGCCGATTTAAGTCAAAACTGTAACCAGGTGACTCACTTCAACATTCAATCTCGTCTTAAGCAACTGCAGTGTATATTTGGCCTTGAGTTGTAGACTATTGTTCTGCTGAAAGGTGAATTTGTCTCCAAGTGTCTGTTGGAAAGCAGACTGAACCAGGTTGTCCATCTAGGATTTTGCCTGTGCTTAGCTCTATTCCATTTATTTTTATCCTAAAAAAATGATCAGGGATATGTTCTACTATATTGTACTATCATTAGCGTGTTAAAGTCAGTCGTACCAGTCATACTTGAGCATCATTAACATTTTTCTAATCATTCCCAGTGCTTTATTTTTCGATTATACATAATTGAAAAAGACGTTGGCTGGATGTTGTGATGCTGTACTGTAACTGATTTGAGAGAGGTATCAGAGCCAGGGATAGAGAGTATCAGAGCCAGAGATAGAGATATATCAGAGCCGAGATCGAGAGATTTCCAAGAGCCGAGGGATAGAGAGATATCAGAGCCAAGAGATAGAGAGAATATCTAAGCCAGGGATAGAGAGGTAATCAGAGCAGGGATAGAGAGAATATCAGAGCCAGAGAGAGAGAGGTATCAGAGCCAGAAAGATAGAGATATATCAGAGCCAGGAGAATAGAGAGAGATATTTACAGAGCCAGGGATAGAGAGATATCAAGAGCCAGAGATAGTAAGAGATATCAGAGCCAGGGATGAGAGAGAGCTATCAGAGACCAGAAGATCGAGAGAGATATATCAGCAGCCAGAGATGGAGAGATTTCAGAGCCAGGATAGAAGAGTATCAGAGCAGAGATAGAGATATATCGAGCCAGAGATAGAGAGATATTCAGATCCAGAGATGGAGAGATTTCAGAGCCAGAGATGGAAAGATTTCAGAGCCAGGGATAGAGATGTAATCAGAGCCAGAGATAGAGAGATTTCAGAGCCAGGGATAGAGAGATATCAGAGCCAGGGAGAGAGAGTATCCAGAGCCAGAGATAGAGATATATCAGCCAGCAGATGGAGAGATTGCAGAGCCAGAGATGGAGAGATTTCAAGAGCCAGGGATAGAGAAGATATCAGAGCACAGGGAGAGAGAGATATCAGAAGCCAGAGATAGAGAGACTTCAGAGCCAGGGATAGAGAGGTATCAGATCCAGAGATAGAGAGATATCAGAAGCCAGGGAAGAGAGGTATCAGCGCAGGGATAGAGATATATCAGAGCCAGAGATAGAGAGGTATCAGAGCCAGGGATAGAGGATATCAGAGCCAGAGATAGAGATATTCAGAGCCAGGGATAGAGAGATATCAGAGCCAGGGAGAGAGAGGTATCAGAGCCAGAGATAGAGAGGTATCAGAGCCAGGGATAGAGAGATATCAGAGCCAGAGATAGAGGAGATTTCAGAGCCAGGGATAGAGAGATATCAGAGCCAGGGAGAGAGAAGGTATCAGAGCCAGGGGAGAGAGATATGCAGAGCCAGAGAATGAGAGGTATCAGAGCCAGGGATAGAGAGATATCAGAGCCAGAGATAAGAGATATATCAGAGCCAGGGATAGAGAGATATCAGAGCCAGAGATATAGAGATATCAGAGCCGGGGATAAGAGAATTCAGAAGCCAGGGATAGAGAGATATCAGAGTCAGAGATAGAGAAGGTATCAGAGCCAGGGATAGAGAAGTATCAGAGCCAGGGAATGAGAGGTATCAGAGCCAGGGATAGAGTATATACTAAGCCAGAGATTGAGAGAATTTCAGAGCCAGGATAGAGAGATATCAGAGCCAGGATAGAGATATCAGAGCCAGGGATAGAGAGATATCAGAGCCAGAGATAGAGAGGTATCAGAGCCAGGATAGAGAGATATCAGAGCAGAGATAGAGAGATATCAGAGCCAGAGATAGAGAGATATCAGAGCCAGGGATAGGAGATATTAGAGCCAAAGATAGAGAGGTATCAGAGCCAGCGATAGAGAGGTATCAAGCGCCAGGGATAGAGAGATATCAACCAGGATAGAGAGATATCAGAGCCAGGGATAGAGTATCAGAGCCAGGGATAGAGAGATATCAGAGCCAGAGAGAGAGAGGTATCAGAGCCAGAGATAGAGATTTCAGAGCCAGGGTAGGAGATATCAGAGCCAGGGATAGAGAGATATCAGAGCCAGAGATAGAGGAGTTTTCAGAGCCAGGGATAGAGAGATATCAGAGCCAGGGATAGAATATAATCAGAGCCAGAGATGGAGAGATTTCAGAGCCAGGGATAGAGAGATTCAGAGCCAGGGAAGAGAGATATCGAGCCAGAGATAGAGAGGTATCAGAGCCAGGGAGAGAGAGATATCAGAGCCAGAGATAGGAGATTCAGAGCAGGGATAGAGACGGTATCAGATCAGAGTAGAGAGATATCAGAGCCAGGGATAGAGAGGTATCAGCCAGGGATAGAGATATATCAGAGCCAGAGATAGAGAGATTCAGAGCGGGATAGAGAGATATCAGAGCCAGGGAGAGAGAGGTATCAGCGCCAGGGAGATAGAGATATCAGAAGCCAGAGATAAGAGGTATCAGAGCCAGGGATGACGAGAGATCAGAGCCAGAGATAGAGAGATTATCAGAGCCAGGGCATAGAGAGATATCAGAGCCAGAGATATAGAATATCAGAGCCGGGGATAGAGAGATATCAGGCCAGGGATAGAGAGATATCAGAGTCCAGAGATAGAGGAGGTATCAGAGACCAGGGATAGAGAGATATCAAGAGCAGGGATAGAGAGGTATAAGAGCCAGGGATAGAGCATTACAAGGCCAGGGCTAGAGATTTAGGGATAAGATTCAGCAGAGGATAGAGATGAATCAGAGCAGGGATAGTAGTGTATCGAGCCTGATTTATCAGAGCCAGAGATAGAGGTATCAGAGCCAGGGATAGAGATTCAGCGAGTTAGGTATCAGAGCCAGGACTAGAGGATATCAGAGCCAGGATAGAGAGATATCAGAGCCAGGTAGATCAGAGCAGGATATTAGGCCAGAGATAGAGCAGGCTAAGGAGGTCCAGCCGGATAGAGAGGTATCAGAGCCAGGGGATAGAGGAGATATCAGGCCAGAGATCGAGAGAATATCGAGCACGGGATAGAGATATCTGGAGCCAGGGATAGAGCATGGTATCAGAGCCAGGGTAATGGAGAGGTATACAGGCCGAGATATAGGAGATCTCAGGCCCGGTGGATTCAGAGAGTATCAGAGCCAGGGTTGAAGAGCGATATCAGGTCAGAGATAGAGTATCATCTAGGCAGGATTAAGAGAGTATACAACCAGGGTAAGAGAGTTCAAGAGCCAGGGGATAGAAGATATATCAGAGCCAGAGATTGAGAGATTTCAGAGCCAGGGATAGAAGAGATCATCAGAGCCAGAGATAGAGAGATATCAGAGCCCAGCGGACTAGAGAGATGTCAGAGCAGAGATAGAGACGGTATCGAGCCAGAGGGATAGGAGATATCAGAGCCAGGATAGGAGGTATCAGAGCCGGGATGAGAGATATACAGAGCCAAGAGACTAGAGAGATATCAGACAGGATAGAGAGATATCAGAGCCAGGGATAGGAGATATTAAGAGCCGAAGAGATACGAGAGGCGTAGGTTCAGAGCGATACAGGGATAAGCAGATAGAGAGATATTCAGCAGCAGGTTAGAAGGTAGTCAGAGCAGGGATAGACGATATCAGAGCCAGAGTATGAGAGGTACAAAGAGTCGACTAGAAGTCCAGGGAATAGAGAAGTATCACGAAGCAGGCAGAAGATAGAGAGATATCAGAACCAGGCGGATGAAGAAGATATTAGAGCCAGGGATAGAGGGTTATCAGAGCCAGAGATCAGAGAGGTATCAGAAGCCCAGAGATAGAGAGTATCAGAGCCAGCAATAGGAGATATCAGAGCCAGAAGAGAGAGATATCTAGACCAGGGATACCAGTTTCCCTCGATCAACTTTGCCATTACATTGGTGATTGGGCCTTGGACGTGCAGAAGTGAGGCAGGCCAGGTTCAACTACTATACACGCGACGACTACGTCCCAGTTAATGGACTTAATTGGTTCATCATTTGCAGTGTTCTCTAGTCGTCGGTTGGCGTTCCTACCTATTATTAGATTGAGGAACTGGGTTGGGTGGAGAGAGACTCAGCGGGATACTTAGAAACTTCTTGTGGAATACATCTGCTTGTGAAATGTAATATTATGGCGTCACTAAGAATGGGATTAGCATGTTTAGAAATGCCTAATTCTGGTCCTACTGCAAAGCCCAGCAGAAACGTTGCTGAGAACAAAGAATTTCACAATTTAAACATAACATGAGGAACAGTCGATGTCAAAGTTAAGTTTAGCAGGCGCACTAATACAACATATCTGAAAACAAAAAATAAAATCCCATAACATTGCGATATTACTGAAGAAATAATATTTCTAAATAGTTTGTGTATTTACTGAATGTCAACGGTAAATTTAGAGCACGGTGGTGGGTTTAGTGTCTCCCCGATCCATCAACGTTTGGTGTTACTGTTTAATTTTCTTGGTGGGGATGGTGATCTTTTTACGCCAGGGTCACATCTTACGTGTGTGTGTGTGTGTGTGTGTGTGTGTGTGTGTGTGTGTGTGGTGTGTGTGTGGTGGTGTGTGTGTGTGTGTGGTGTGTTGTGTGTGTGTGTTGTGTGTGTGGTGTGTGCGTGTGTGTTGTGCGTGTGCGTGTGTGGTGTGTGTGTGAAAACCATTGGCTGGTGAATACATCCTCTGGGGAATATTTTAATGCATTATCTTATTTTGCCCAATTAGCTTTTTACTCTTCAGTGGGTAATGTGAGTGTCCTGGAGCTGTTGAAATGCAGACCATGGCCAGACTGTTCTCCAGACGGAGCTGAAACCCCTGGAGCTATGACCTGTCAATCACAGCCTGAGAACACAACCAACTCACTCACTGAGAAGCACTGCTTAAATAAGTTAGTCTTTAGCTGGGTGGTAAATGCTGACCATTTCAGACCAACAAAGCTGTCTGAAATGTCTCAATTCAGGAGTATATCCTGTACTATGGATACAGTATATATATCTATAATATATCCTGTACTGTGGATATATCAATCTTATATATATCCTGTACTGTGTGTGTGTTTGTATATATACAGTTGAAGTCGGAAGTTTACATACACTTAGGTTAGAGTCATTAAACTTGTTTTTCACCACTCCACAAATTTCTTGTTAACAAACTATGTTTTGGCAGTCGGTTAGGACATCTACTTTGGTGATGACACAAGTAATTTTTCAACAATTGTTTACAGACAGATTATTTAACTTTAATTCCCTGTATCACAATTCCAGTGGGTCAGAATTACATACACTAAATTGACTGCCTTAAACAGCTTGGAAAATTCCCGAAAATAATGTCATGGCTTTAGAAGCTTCTGATAGGCTAATTTACAATAATTTGAGTCAATTGGGAGTGTACTGTGGATTGTATTTCAAGGCCTACCTCCTAGAGATGAACGTACTTTGGTGTGAAAAGTGCATATCAATCTCAGAACAACAGCAAAGGACCTGTGAAGATGCTGGAGGAAACCGGTACAAAATGATCTATATCAACAGTAAACGAGTCCTGATTGACATAAACATAAAAAGCCGCTCAGCAAGGAAGAAGCCACTGCTCCAAAACCGCCACAAGAAGCCAGACTACGGTTTGCAACTGCACATGGGGACAAAGACCATACTTTTTGGGAGAAATGTTCTCTGGTCTGGATAAACAAAAAGAACTGTTTGGCCGTAATGACCATTGTATGTTTGGAGGAAAACAGGCGGGATGCTCACTCGCAAGCACACCACACCGAGACCACCAGACACACATCCACACCTATGACCACCCACTACGGCCGGCCAACAGCTCGGCCGCATCACACTTCCTCGTTCCGCGGCCCGGCCTCGCTTTCGCAACCTGCACACACAGGAGGGACTCCACTGGTGCACTTTCTACACAAAATATGGCTTCCCACCAATCACGAACGCACACTACAGACACACACACAAATAATGTGCTTGTTCAAGAAATTGATAAAAAATGTTCGCCCCATTGTTTTCTGTCCGCCCCCCCCGAAATCTACACACACACCGCCATAATGACAAAGCCAATACAGTTTTTAAATATAGATGTTTGCAAATTTATAAAAAATAAAAACTGAAATATCATATTTACATAAGTATTCAGACCCTTTACTGAGTACTTTGTCGAAGCAGCTTTGTCAGCTATTACAGCATCGAGTCTTCTTGGGTATGACGCTAAAAGCTTGGCACACAGCATGATGCTGCCACCACCATATGCTTCATTATAGGGATGCTATTGCCTAAGTGATGAGCATTGCTTGGTTTCCTCCAGACGTGACGCTTGACATTCAGGCCAAAGAGTTCAAATTTGGTTTCATCAGACCAGAAAATCTTRTCTGAGAGACCTTTACGTAACTTTGCAAACTCCAAGTGGGCTGTCATGCGCCTTTTACTGAGGAGTGGCTTCCATCTGGCCACTCTACCATAAAGGCCAGATGTGTGGAGAGCTGCAGAAATGGTTGTCCTTCTGGAAGGTTCTCCCATCTCCCCTAAGGAACTCTGGAGCTCTGTCAGAGTGACCATAGGGTTCTTGGTCACCTCCCTGACCAAGGCCCTTCTCCCTCGATTGCTCAGTTTGGCCAGGCTGCCAGCTCTAGGARGAGTCTTGGGGGTTCCAAACTTCTTCCATTTAAGAATGATGGAGGCCACTGTGTTCTTGAGGACCTTCAATGCTGTCGACATTTTTTGGTACCCYTCCCCAGTTCTGTGCCTCAACATAATCCTGTCTCGAAGATCTACAGACAATTCCTTCGACTTTATGGCTTGGTTTTTGCTCTGACATGCACTGTCAACTGTGGGACTTTATATAGACAGGTGTGTGCCTTTTCAAATAWTGTTCAATCAATTGAATTTACCACAKGTGGACTCCAATCAAGTTGTAGAAACATCTCAAGATGGTCAATGGAAACACCTGAGCTCAATTTCGAGTCTCATAGCAAAGGGTCTGAATACTTATGTAAATAAGGTATTTGTTTTTTTTATTTATACWTTTGCAAAAATGTATAAAGACCTGTTTTCGCTTTGTCATTATGGGGTAATGTTTGTAGATTCATCAGGACGTTTTTTTATTTAATCAATTTTAGAATAAGACTGTAACATAACAAAATGTGGAAAAAGGGATAGGGTCTGAATACTTTCCGAATGCCTTGTAATATCCTGTACTGTGTAGTATATCCTGTACTGTGGAGGTATATCCTGTACTGTGGAGTAATCCTGTACTGTGTAGTATATCCTGTACTGTGGAGTATATCCTTGTACTGTTGTAGTATATCCTGTACTGTGGTGAGTATATCTGTACTGTGTAGTATATCCTGTACTGTGGTGTATACCTGTACTGTGTAGTATATCCTGTCGTGGAGTTATTCCTGTACTGTGGAGTAATATCCTGTACTGTGGAGTATACCTTACTGTGGAGTATATCTGTATTGTGTAGTATATCCTGTACTGTGGAGTACATCTTCTGGTGTAGTATATCCTGTCTGTGAGTATATCCTGTATCGGTAGTATATCCTGTACCGTGTAGTATATCCTGTACCGTGTATGTAATATCCTGTACGTGTAGTATATCCTGTACCGTGTAGTATATCCTGTACTGTGTAGTATATCCTTACTGTGGCGTTTCTGTACTGGTATATCCTGTACTGTGTATATATCCGTGTACTGTGGCGTATATCCTGTACGTGGCGTATATCCTGTACTGTGTATATATCCTGTACTGTGTATATCCTGTACTGTGGCGTATATCTGTACTGTGGCGTATATTCCTGTTACCGTGTAGTATATCCTGTACTGTGGTAGTATATCCTGTACTGTGGCGTATATCCTGTACCGTGTAGTATATCCTGTAGCTGTGGAGTATATCCTGTACTGTAAGATATCCTGTACTGTAAGTATATCCTGTAACTGTAAGACGTATATCCTGTACCATGTAGTATATCCTGTACCGTGGAGTATATCCTGTACTGTGGAGTATACCCTGTGACCGTGGAGTATATCCTGTACTGTAGAGTAATCCTGTACTGTGTAGTATATCCTGTACTGTGGATATACCCTGTACTGTGGAGTATACCCTGTACCGTGTAGTATATCCTGGTACCGTGGAGTACTCCCGGTATTGTGGGTTTTCTGGGGGATATGAGGACCAGTGGACTTGTGCACCACATACTTGTACCTTAAGAGCTGCGTTTGAGCTAACACACTGTCAATTCATTATCATTTGCAGAGCGATTTTATGTTGGAACTTTTCTTTAACAATTTCCGTGAGGAGGAAACTTTAGTTGAATGGATCGTGGCCCGTGGATCGTGGCCCGTGGATCGTGGCCCGTGATCGTGGCCACGTGGATGTGGCCCGTAGATCGTGGCCTGTTGTATCGTGGCCGTGATCGTGGCCGCGTGGCCCGTAGATCGTGGCCCGTGGATCGTGGCCCGTGGATCGTGGCCGTGGATCGTGCCCGTGGATCGTGGCCGTAGATCGTGGCCCGTGGATCGTGGCCGTGGATCGTGGCCCGTGGATCGTGGCCCGTGGCCCGTGGATCGTGGGCCGTGGATCGTGGTCCGTGGATCGTGGCCCGTTGTGTCTCTCTATACCAGGGTTGTGTCTCTCTATACCGGGTTGTGTCTCTCTATATCAGGGTCTTATGTCGGTTGTTCTCTCTCTATCAGGGTTGTCTTATACAGGGTTGTCTATATCAGGGTTGTGTCTTCTTATGTCAGGGTTGTGTCTCTCTATACCAGGGTTTGTCTATACCAGTTTGTCTCTCTCTATACCAGGGTTGTCTATATCAGGGTTGTCTATATCAGGGTTGTGCTCTCTATACCAGGGTTGTGTCCCTCTAATCAGGTTGTCTATATCAGGGTTGTCTATACCAGGGTTGTGTCTCTCGTATATCAGGATTGTATATATAGGGTTGTCTATACAGGGTTGTGTCTCTCTATATAGGCGTTGTCTATATCAGGGTTGTCTATACAGGGTTGTCTATATCAGGGTTGTGTCTCTCTCTATCAGGGTTGTGTCTCTCTATACCAGGGTTGTGTCTCTCTATACAGGGTTGTCTATATCAGGGTTGTCTATATAGGTTGTCTATACCAGGGTTGTGTCTCTCTATATCAGGTTGTATATATCAGGGTTGTCTATACCAGGGTTGTGTTCTCTATATCAGGGTTGTATATATCAGGGTTGTCTATACCAGGGTGTGTCTCTCTATATCAGGGTTCTGTCTCTCTATACCAGGGTTGTGTCTCTCTCTACCAGGGTTGTGTCTCTCTATATCAGGGTTGTGTCTCTCTATACCAGGGTTGTATATATCCAGGGTTGGTCTCTCTATATCGAGGGTTGTGTCTCTCTACAGGGTTGTGTTCTCTCTATACCAGGGTGTGTCTCTCTATTCAGGGTTGGTGTAGTCTTGCTCTATAATCAGTTCGGTGTGTCTCCTCTATCCAGGGTTGTGTCTTCTCTAGTACCAGGGTTGTGTCTCTCTCTATACCAGGTGTTGTCTCTCTCTATACAGGGTTTGTCTTCTCTCTATACCAGGGTGTTTTCTCATCGGGTGTCTATATCAGGGTTGTGTCTCTCTCATCAGGGTTGTTATATAGGGTTGTTCTCTTCTATACTCAGGGTTGTATCTCTCTCTACCAGGGTTGTGTCTCTCTATACAGGGTTGTCTATACCGGGTTGTGTCTCTCTCTATCAGGGTTGTTAATTCTAGGGTTGTGTCTCTCTATATCAGGGTTGTGTCTCTCTATACCAGGGTTGTGTCTCCTATACCAGGGTTGTCTCTTATCAGGGTTGTGTCTCTCTTATATCAGGGTTGTGTCTCTCTCTATATCAGGGTTGTCTTACTCAAGGGTTGTTCCTCTATATCAGGGTTGTGTCTCTCTATACAGGGTTGTGTCTCTCTATACCAGGGTTGTGTCTCTCATGAACCAGTGTTGTGTGTCTCTCTATATGTCCAGGGTTGTGTCTCTCTATATCAGGGTTGTGTCTCTCTATATCAGGGTTGTGTCTCTCTATATCAGGGTTTGTCTCTCTCTAATAGGGTTGTCTTATATCAAGGGTTGTCTATATCAGGTTGTGCTCTCTATGTCAGGGTTGTTCTCTATACAGGGTTGTCTATACCAGGGTTGTGTCTCTCTCTATACCAGGGTTGTCTATATCAGGGTTTGTGTCTCTCTAGTATCAGGGTTGTGTCTCTCTATACCAGGGTTGTCTATACAGGGTTGTCTATATCAGGGTTGTCTCATCAGGGTTGTCTCTATCAGTGGTTGTGTCTATATCTATAGCCAGGTTGTCTATATCAGGTTTGTCTATATCGAGTGGTTGTGTCTCTCTATATCAGGGTTGTCTATATCAGGGTTGTCTATACCAGGGTTGGGT
>NW_019945051.1:84035-86201 GCF_002910315.2 Salvelinus sp. IW2-2015
CACGGGCCACGATCCACGGGCCACGATACACGGGCCACGATCTACGGGCCACGATCCACGGGCCACGATCTACGGGCCACGATCCACGGGCCACGATCCACGGGCCACTATCTACGGGCCACGATCCACGGGCCACGATACACGGGCCACGATCTACGGGCCACGATCCACGGGCCACGATCTACGGGCCACGATCTACGGGCCACGATCCACGGGCCACGATCCACGGGCCACACGCTATGCAGTATTGGAACTCCCATTATTTAAAATGTTGTGGTGCGTTAGTTCACAGCCTATGTGTTCAAATTCATTGAAAATACTGTCAACTCTGCACTCAGTATGAGCAGTCTTCTGAAAGTGTGAACTTTACAGCATCGCATGACAAAGTGAGAAAGTGGCAGTTGGTGACATTTAAGATTAGGGAGGATGATCATTTTTGTAAAAAAAAAGAATATGAGCATGTTCTTATTTCGAATGCAGCATATTGGATGACTGTCATTCATATTCCATTCACCCAGTTCAATGTAACAGAGATAGGTTTAGGCTACTACATGATGCTCTAATTATCCCTATACCCATCATGAGGTTGCTACAAAGTAGCCTATGAATGAAAGTTTACAACGTAGGTGCACAGGTCGAGAGAATGTTGAGTAATCAAGGTGACAGACAGTGACACATTCAATACCGCCTTGCACACTCTTGCCTGCATCTAGCTGATCTGTAATCAGTAGGCCAACAGTTGCAAATTAGAGTTTCCGTTGGACAAATTCAGGTATGTTTATCCCCGTTTTGTTCCGTTTGCTTCCGTTTAAGAAAAGTTTTTCAACAGAATCTGCAAAATGAATACACCCATGATCACTTTGCTCGTTGTATATTTAATTTCTTCTCGCAACTATCTACGTGCTCTCTTCCTCTCACCTTTTCCATTCGCTTGTGGACTTCAGTGCACAACACATCAGCTGTCTGTGACCAGGTCAAACCTTCAAATCATGACCGCTAACTGCTACACACAGCCTTCATTGTTGTCATAGTCAACATACTAGATCTTAACGTGTTAGTAAACCCGCTACAATCACGCACTACAATGTACAGTCAGAAAGCAGTTTAGTATTTACACCGGCGCGTCCCGGTGGCAGTAAATTAATAAAACCTTAAGTTTACCTTGACTTGGAAGAGTTCCAGTGTTGGATAGCCAGCTAGCTGACATATCATCCGGGTTTGGGTAGGCTAAACTAGCCAGCTGCATTCACTAGCTAAAGTAAATCTCTCTCTAACTCGGTCCCTCTTACTTCTTAATTTTGGTAGAAATTAATTTGTATAAAACTGTTCCAACTATTGTCTTTCTCTCTGAGTCAACTACTCACCATATTTTATGCACTGCAGTGCTAGTTATCTGTAGCTTATGCATTCAGTACTAGATTCATTCTCTGATCCTATGATTGGGTGGACAACATGTCAGTTCATGCTGCAGGTGCTCTGATAGGTTGGAGGACGTCATCCGGAAGTTGTCATTATTACTGTTTAAGTCTTTGGAAGGGGATGAGATCCATGAGCCTCCTAGGTTTTGTATTGGAGTTAATGTACCCAGAAGAGGACGGTAGCTAGCTGTCCTCCAGCTACACCATGGTGCTACCCTAGAGAGTGCTGCTGAGGCTACTGTAGACCTTCATTGCAAAACAGTGTGTTTTAATCGGTTATTTGGTGACATGTGAATATATTTAGTATAGTTTAGTCTAAAAAGGATAACTTTTTGAATGTTTCACCATTTGTATATTTATGAGATTGACTGAAGGGGATGGCCCTCCCCTTCTTCCCAACGAGGAGCCTCCACTGCTGCATAGTATACTGAATTGGGCCTCTTATGTGGGTGGTGTGGCAGAAGGGTTGTGTCTAGATCAGGGTTGTCAGTATCAGGGTTTTGTCTCTCTATATCAGGGTTGTCTATATCAAGGTTGTCTATACCAGGGTTGTGTCTCTCTATATACCAGGGTTGTCTATATCAGGGTTGTCTATATCAGGGTTGTGTCTCTCTTATATACCAGGGTTGTCTATATCAGGGTTGTCTATATCAGGGTTGTGTCTCTCTATACCAGGGTTGTGTCCCTCTATATCAGGGTTGTCTATATCAGGGTTGTCTATACCAGGGTTGTGTCTCTCTATATCAGG
>NW_019945052.1:0-6970 GCF_002910315.2 Salvelinus sp. IW2-2015
TCTGGAGGTCATTTTGAAGAGCCACTGAAGGGGCATGTTTACTTTGTCGTAAAGAAGCCATGCTTCTGAAGTCCACCTAATGACCAGAACTGGTCAATCCAAAAATCTGCTAGACTGAAAAACAGTCATATTCCCAAAGTGTTAACTGTTTATTTGTTTTAAGCTAATTATTCAGCTCGCTTTATTTTATTTTAAAATAAAATGCTCGATTGCATTTCAATCATCATGAATGACTCGTATGCAATCTAAATTGATAGACTGGTGTATACAGGCTGTATGATAATGACATGTGGTTTATACGAGGCTGCGATACTAAGTCTACTAATGATACATGCATGTGTATACGAGGCCTCTATGACTAATTTACTAATGATAATGACATGATGGTTTATACGAGGCTGCTATGACTAAGTCACTAATGATAATGACATGGTGGTTATCAGAGGCTGCTATACTAATTCTACTAATGATAATGATAACATGATGGTTATATCGAGGCTGCTATACTAATTTACTAATGATTAATGACATGGTGGTTATACGAGGCTGGCATACTAATTCTACTAATGATAATGACATGTGGTTATACGATGCGCTGCCATACTAAGTCTACTAATGATAATGACTGGTGGTTATACCGATGGCTTGCTATACTTAATTTCTACAATGATAATGACATGGTGGTTATACGAGGCTGCTATACTAATTCTACTAATTATAATGTCATGGTGGTTTATACCGAGGCTGCTAACTAAGTCTATAATGATAATGACATGATGGTTATACGAGCTGCTAACTAATTCTACTAATGATAATGGACATGGTGGTTATACGAGGCTGCTATACTAATTCTACTAATGATAATGACTGTGGTTATACGAGGCTGCTATACTAATTCTACTAATGATAATGACATGGTGGTTATACGAGGCTGCGTATGCTAAGTCTACTAATGATAATGACATGGTGGTATACGAGGCTGCTAATACTAATTTCTACTAATGATAATGAATGGTGGTTATACGAGGCTGCTATACTAATCTACTAATGATAATGACATGGTGGTTATACGAGGCTGCAATATACTAAGTCTACTAATGATAATGACATGGTGGTTATAGAGGCTGCTATACTATTCTACTAATGATAATGACATGTGGTTATACGAGGCTGCTATACTAATTCTACTAATGTAATGACATGGTGGTTATACGAGGCTGCTATACTAAGTTCTACTAATGATAATGGACATGGTGGTTATACAAGGCTGCTATACTAAGTCTACTATGATAATGACATGGTGGTTATACGAGGCTGCTATACTAATTCTACTAATGATAATGACATGGTGGTTATTCGAGCTGTATACTAAGTCTACTAATGATAATGACATGTGGTTATACAAGGCTGCTATACTAATTCTACTAATGATAATTGACATGGTGCTTATACGAGGCTGCTATACTAATTCTACTAATGATAATGACATGGGTGGTTATACGAGGCTGCTATACTAATTCTACTAATGTAATGTCATGGTGGTTATACGAGGCTGCTATACTAATTCTACTAATGATAATGACATGGTGGTTATTCGAGGCTGCTATACTAATTCTACTAATGATAATGACATGGTGGTTATACGAGGCTGCTATATCTAATTCTACTAATGATAATGACATGGTGGTTATACAAGGCTGCTATACTAAGTCTACTAATGATAATGACATGGTGGTTATACGAGGCTGCTATACTAAGTCTACTAATGATAATGACATGATGGTTATACTAAGTCTACTAATGATAATGACATTACTCATTATTATAATGATAGTAATAAAAGATCAAGAAAATGGAACATTATTATTATTATTATTATAAATATTATTTTTCTGACCAAAAATCGAAGTAATACCAGAGAGGCCGCTCTACCCCTAAAAACGTGTGAAGCCTTTAATTTTAGCATAGCTAAGATTAAAAACAGACACACATTGTGGATATTGCTTATCCAACATGTTGAGTTGACAAGCCTCACAGAATCAGTAAGCTATAAAACAAACACTCAAACAGAAGCAGGATGTTGTCTTATTTCTATAGAAATGATGATTTATAAACCAGGCGTATTTAACAGAAAGGCTATTGATTATAGACCTAATTCGGTTGTTTTCCTCTCCTCACTTTCTTTAGACAGTTAAGGCAAGGGCTGTTTTCTCGTCTCCTCGTTCTGCTGCTGCCTCCACCACATTGTTCAACACCAATTATGCAGGTTACTTAGCTGATTGCAAACATGGTCTAGGAAAAGGCACCAAGTAAACAGCGCACTGAATGTTTCTGAAACCGCGGACAGCAACCGCTATCTAACGCGGGAGAAAGTGCATTTGTTCAAATAATATCATTTGTATTAGTGTTGCATCATTGTTCCTTCATAATAACTAAATTACATAATATAACTATAATTACATAATATAACTATAATTACATAATATACTAATAATTACGTAATATACTATAATTACTAATATAATAATACGTAATATAACTATAATTACGTAATATAACTATAATTACATAATATAACTATAATTACATAATATAACTATATACGTAATATAACTATAATTTATAACATAATATAACTTCAATTACATAAATATAACATAATTACATCATATAACTATAATAAATTAACATAATATAACTATAATTACATAATATAACTATAATTACGTAATATAACTATATATTAACTAATAATATAATTACATAATATATACATAATATACTAATTACATAATATAACTAATACATATATAACTATATTACTATATAACTATAATTACATAATATAACTATAATACAGAATTATAATTACATAATATAACTATAATTACATAATAACTATAATTACAGATTATAATACATAATATAACTATAATTACATAATATAACTATAATTACCATAATATAACTAAATTACATAATTATAATTACATAATATAACTATAATTACATAACTAATTACATAATATAACTATCATTACATAATATAATTATAATTACATAATATAACTATAAATACTAATTCCATAATATAACTAAATTACAATAATATGACTATAATTAACAGAATTATAATAATAATATAACTATAATACAGAATTTATAATTACATTAATATACTATAATTACAGAATTATAATTACATAATATAACTATAATTACAGAATTATAATTACATAATATAACTATAATTACATATAATATAACCATATCAATTAGAGTGATGGACTGTACCATCCCCACGGCCTCCACAATGGATAGTCCACTCAGACAGGCGTGAATCAGACAGGTGTCTTGTACACCATTATAATTATATATACTCGACTAAAGAAACCGTGGTCGACCAACAGCCTATCGACCAAACAATTGACAGTCGATTAAATGGGTTCAGCCAAAACACATCTTCCGTAGGAATCAACTCCTTAAGATTCCGAATTTTTGAAACGGAGGAGACTAATAAGTTACCGTGTTTCGAGAACGCAAACACTTGCATCTTTGATAGCAAGCAACAGAGGGGCGCAGTATTAGGTAGGTTCGGCCATCAGGCAGACAGGCCTAGTGCATGGTTCTGACTATCTGCAATCAAAGCTGTATCTCGCAATGGGATGCTGTATTTCCACAATATTTGGCTTGTAATGTCTCGCGTCTTCAGTAAAGCAGAGCCTGTCATCAATGAATAGGTAGGATATTCTACATTGCAACAGACCCAAGCCTGAACACACTGGCATCCGTGCGCGAGGAGGAAGAGCAGGTGAGCCAGCTGGACTGGGATTTTCATTTGAAGAAGAAAAAAAAGAGGGAACATTTTTTCTCAACGTTAAGCGATCCCAATTTTGTTTATGAGTTTGAACACTTTAAACGTTTTACGCCCACAATCCCTACGCCGACAGCAGACGTTCAGGAAGTGGCCTGTTCAGATCTATCAGTCCCCTGTACAACCATCTGATGGTCAGAGACTGACTTTGGAGATGGTATGACAGCCATTCACTATAACAGGGTATGACAGGCCTGTATGTCACAGTGTGATGCTACCATTCACTAATAACAGGGTTATAACAGGACTGTATGTCACAGTGTGATGCTACCATTCACTATAACAGGGTTATGACAGGCCTGTATATCACAGTGTGATGCTACCTTCACTATACAGGGTTTGACAGGCTGTATGTCACGTTGATGCTACATTCACTATAACAGGGTATGACAGGCCTGTATGTCACAGTGTGATGCTACCATCACTATAACATGGTTATGACAGGCCTGTATGTCACAGTGTGATGCTTACCATTCACTATAACAGGTTATGACAGGACTGTATGTCACAGTGTGATGCTACCATTCACAAACAGGGTTATGACAGGCCTGTATGTCACAGTGTGATGCTACCATTCATATACAGGTTATGACAGGCCTGTATGTTCACAGTGTGATGCTACCATTCAACTATAAACAGGGTTATGAACAGGCCTGTATGTCAACAGTGTGATGCTACCATTCACTATAACAGGGTTATGACAGGGCCTGTGTGATGGGACTGAGTGTGATATCTATCAGAATGTATGACTGTCCCCAACCACACAGCGTCACCTCCACATACCACAACACACACAGCAACATGGATGCTGCCTGTGTGTCATGCTTCTTCTCTCTCTATCCATCATCCTCTCTCCTATCTCTCTCTCATCTCTCCATCTCTCTCTCCATCCCTCTCTCTCTCTTCCCATCCCTCTCTCTCTCTCCTCCTCCATCCCTCTCTTCATCCTCCCTCTCCATCCCGCTCTCTTTCTCTCCTCTCTCTTCCTCCATCTTTCTCTCTCTTCCTCATTCCCTCCCTCTCTCCATCCCTCTCAGTTTCTCACCCTTCCTCCCACACAGTGTAATCACTGAAAAGATAAACAATTCCTTGTCTCGTTAGTGGTTATACTGGAGGTTGTAATGTCTGCTAATTGGTGTGCCGATTAGCCGTCTGTTTTCATCTCATCATTACACTTACACACACACACACACACTTACACACACACACACACACACACACACACACACACCACAACACACACACACTTACACAACACCTTACACACACACCCACTTACACACTTACACACACACACACTCTGGTTCCAGTTGTCTGGTTGTGTGAAACACAATGAAGACAGATGAACAGCCAGAACCACTGTTCAACATGCTGTAGTAATCCTGGTGTGCACCATGTTCTACTGTCTACACACACACAGGTGTTTCTACTAGCAGGAGAGTTCTCCCCCTCCTGCTGTGTGTGTCAAAACCATATGCATACACACTGTAAGACCCGAGAGATAAATCTTGTATATACAACACACACAAAGGTCGTCCTATGTCAATGTTTACAACTCTACATGATCACCCCAGAGTGTGGTTGTATGCCAGTGTGTGTGTTTGCGTTCACCCAGTATGTTTATGTAAATGTGTGTTTGCGTTCCTCCCAGAATGGTTGTATTACAGTTTGTGTGTGTGTGTTGCGTTCACCCCAGAGTATGTTGTATGAGTGTGTGTATTGCGTCCCCAGAGTGTGTTGTATACCAGTGTGGTGTTTGCGTCCGCCCAGAGTGTTTGTATGACAGTGTGTGTTGTGTCTGCCCCAGAGTGTGTTGTATACCAGTGTGTGTGTTGTGTCTGCCCAGAGTGTGTTGTATACCAGTGTGTGTTTGTGTCTGCCCCAGAGTGTGTTGTATACCAGTGTGTTGTGTTGTGTCTGGCCAGAGTGTGTTGTATACCAGTGTGTGTGTTGTGCCTGCCCACAGAGTGTGTTGTATACCAGTGTGTGTGGTGTTGTGTTTCTGCCCAGAGTGTGTTGTTACGCCAGTGTGTGTGTTGTGTCTGCCCCAGAGTGTGTTGTATACCAGTGTGTGTGTTGTGTCTGCCCCAGAGTGTGTTGTATGACAGTGTGTGTGTTGCGTCCGCATACATAGGTTCGGTTTGCTTCGAGCTGAACTCGTCTAGGCGAAGTGAATATCTGCTCCCATACTCCCTTAAAATACCTTCACTAGAAAAACAAGAAAGATGCTTAGTGTTTGTCCCTCTTGAGACCCCATACCAACAACATACCCAGTAGCACTTCCTCAAAATAGTCAGAATCAATCTAAGATAAATCAAGAAATATGTCATTAATGTTGATGTTTTTGCCGAGGAGGTCTTAGTCGGAAAATTGTGCGTCTAAGATGTTGGGTGCAGTGTTTCTCAAGTGAAAAAAATGTGTTGTCTCTCGTTGAATGAAAACAAACACTTCATTGAAGAATCCATACTGTTGACCAATCACAGACAAAGGGGCATGGACTTCGGCTCGCCTTCAAGAAAAAAAATTGTGTTCACGAACAGCCGGAAAAAAACTTTTGCCGAAGACTAAAACGAACAAAAACGCTGTCAAATTCTCATCATATATGAACTGTTTCAAACTGTTTCAGATGGGAAGCTTGCGGAGGCCTAAAGACTCTCTCTTGTCCTCTCTCTGTAGGCTACCCAGGAGGTTACCCCACTGCTGCTCCAACCTACACACCCAACCTCTACCAAACGGGTAGTCCAGGGTACCCACCAGGTAAGAACATACGCACACACCTAACCTCTACCAAACGGGTAGTCCAGGGTACCCACCAGGTAAGAACATACGCACACACCTAACCTCTACCAAACGGGTAGTCCAGGGTACGCACTGGGTAAGAACACACACAACTTCTACCAAACATGTAGTCCAGGGTACGCACTGGGTAAGAACACACACACACAGGTATAAAGCGGCTTATCGCAGTGGTTATTAACAATTCCATAAATCATCACCTAGCTATACTTGAGGCTTATAGCAGTGACACTTGTAGCTGTCAGCTAGCTCTAGGAGGTAGGGTTACTGCTGGAGCTGTCAGCTAGCTCTAGGAGGTAG
>NW_019945052.1:15527-17176 GCF_002910315.2 Salvelinus sp. IW2-2015
GTTGTGATAAAATGAACAGCTTCCTGTTGAAACGTTGGTGAATGTAAATGAACAGCTTCCTGTTTGAAACGTTGGTGAATGTAAATGAACAGCTTCCTGTTGAAACGTTGGTGAATGTAAATGAACAGCTTCCTGTTGAAACGTTGGTGAATATAAATGATTGCGTCGGAGCTACTAGTGGCATTTCCTTTTTTCTTTTTTTTTAAAAATCTAAAGCGAACATAACCTTGTCTCGTCTCCACCTTCTGGCCCGTCTCCACCTTCTGGCCCTAGTGAATCTCTGGTGGGTTACATGAGGACTTCATGTTTTCAGCACTAGACTTCAACGTTCTGAATAGACTACGCCCTCAAGTCAATTTCAGAGGGCAGCGTCGTGATTAATACATTGTCCACATACTATTCATTCATCCATGGCCTTCAGACTGGACACAATAACACAGATTGGTATCGGCTGTACGCTGATGTTGCCTTTCAGAGCTGGTTGACGGTGATGCATACTGGAGCTCCTCAGCATCTCTCTCTTTGTTTCTGTGTCCTTGGCTCTGTATTCTAGAAGCCTCTAAGCAGAGCAGCACTTTACTGTATGACCTTCATCTGCCCCCTGGTGGTTCTAACGGAGTACTACACAAAGGTATACAGTTGAAGTCGGAAGTTTACATACACCTTAGCCAAATACATTTAAACTCAGTTTTTCACAATTCCTGACATTTAATCCTCGTAAGAATTCCCTGTTTTAAGTCAATTAGGATCACCACTTTATTTTAAGAATGTGAAATGTCAGAATAATAGTAGAGAGAATGATTAATTTCAGCTTTTATTTCTTTCATCACATTCCCAGTGGGTCAGAAGTTTACATACACTCAATTAGTATTTGGTAGCGTTGCCTTTAAATTGTTTAACTTGGGTCAAACGTTTTGGGTAGCCTTCCACAAGCTTCCCACAATAAGCCGGTGTAACTGAGTCAGGTTTGTAGGCCTGCTTGCTCGCACACGCTTTTTCAGTTATGCCCACAAGTTTTCTATAGGATTGAGGTCAGGGCTTTGTGATGGCCACTCCAATACCTTGACTTTGTTGTCCTTAAGCCATTTTGCCACAACTTTGGAAGTATGCTTGGGGTCATTGTTCATTTGGAAGACCCTTTAACATCCTGACTGATGTCTTCAGATGTTGCTTCAATATATCCACATAATTTTCCTTCCTCATGAAGCGCACCAGTCCTTCCTACAGCAAAGCACCCCCACAACATGATGCTGCCACCCCCGTGCTTCACTGTTGGGATGGTGTTCTTCGGCTTGCAATCCTCCCCCTTTTTCCTCCAAACATAACGATGGTCATTATGGCCAAACAGTTCTATTTTTGCTTCATCAGACCAGAGGACATTTCTCCAAAAAGTACAATCTTTGTCCCCATGTGCAGTTGCAAACCGTAGTCTGGCTTTTTTATGGCAGTTTTGGGGCAGTGGGTTCTTCCTTGCTGAGCGGCCTTTCAGGTTATGTCGATATAGGACTCGTTTTACTGTGGATATAGATACTTTTGCACCTGTTCCTCCCATCTTCACAAGTCTCTCTCATGTCTAGTGAAATGGATATGTAGCGCAACTTTTCGCACCAAAGTGCATTCATCCTCTCTAGAGACAGAACATGTCTCCT
>NW_019945052.1:18086-19629 GCF_002910315.2 Salvelinus sp. IW2-2015
TCATAAGGTGAATGCACCAATTTGTAAGTCGCTCTGGATAAGAGCGTCTGCTAAATGACTTAAATGTAAATGTAATGTAAATGTAATGTGAATGTAAATGTAATGTAAATGTAATGTAAATGTAAATGTAAATGCAATTAAAGGGCTCCCGAGTGACGCAGCATCTCAGTGCAAGAAGCATCACTGCAGTCCCTGGTTCGAATCTAGGCTGCGTCACATCCGGCCGTGATTGGGAGTTCCATAAGGTGGCGCAGTGTTGTCCGGGTTTGGCTGGGGTAGGCCGTCATCGTAAATAAGAATTTGTTCTTAACTGACTTGCCTAGTTAAATTTAAAATAAAATATGAATGTTAGTTTTCTTTCAGACCAAAATAAAATTGTGTTCTGATGTGATTTAAGCATTGACATGGAGTCAGAACATCTCCCCAAAACAATTCTCTGTGAACGATTGTAATTTTGAGAGTGAAAAACAAAACAAAATCTAAAACCAGGAACATTTTAACTGAACATAATTTGGGAGAAATCCCAGATTGTATAGGCTCCCCTTAGTTATTTATGAACCATTATTTTACCACGTATATTGACAGAAAACCGTGCACTACTTTCTCTTGTACACTAAGGACCAAGGGGAGAGGAGAAGAGAAGAATGTGCCTATTTGAAAGCTAGAAAATATGTTGTAGCTCGGGACATGTTTCATTTTTAAAAGTAGCTCTCATGCTAGAAAAGGTTGTAAACCCTGTTATAGAGTAGTCAGCTGCCCCCTGGTGGTTCTATCAGAGTACTACACAGAGTAGTACACAAGTTAGCTGCCCCCTGGTGGTTCTATTAGAGTAGTACACAAGTCAGATGCCCCCTGGTGGTTCTATCAGAGTACTACATATAGAGAACAACACATGCCAGCTGCTCCCTGGTGGTTCTATTAGAGTAGAACACAAGCCAGCTGCCCCCTGGTGGTTCTTTTAGAGTAGATCACAAGCCAGCTGCCCCCTGGTGGTTCTATTAAAGTAGAACACAAGCCAGCTGCCCCCTGGTGGTTCTATTAAAGTAGAACACAAGCGAGCTGCCCCCTGGTGGTTCTATTAAAGTAGAACACAAGCCAGCTGCCCCCTGGTGGTTCTAGCAGAGTACTACACTTAAAGTACTACACAAAGGTATGGAGTAGGGTTGAACGGCAGGAACCCGGTTTGCGAGATTTACTGCCCAAAAACCACTCCCGTTTCCCGGGATAAATAACTGCGAGAAACCTGTAAATTATAATAAATTATATCAACAGCATGACGTGAAATGGAACTGTTAAATTACATGCAATGTCTAAATCTTGCCTCTGCGTTCTTCTCTCTGCAAGATCAATCATCAACGCTCATTTTGGGGACAGACAGCTCATCTCATATTGGGGACAGACAGCTCATCTCATATTGGGGACAGACAGCTCATCTCATATTGGGGACAGACAGCTCATCTCATTTTGGGGACAGACAGCCCATCTCATGTTGGGGACAGACAGCCCATCTCATGTTGGGGACAGACAGACAGCCCATCTCATG
>NW_019945052.1:19654-25831 GCF_002910315.2 Salvelinus sp. IW2-2015
ACACACACACACACACACACACACACATCACCGATTCACACACACACAGCAATTGGAAAAGTATTCCAGACCCCTTCCCTTTATATCCACAATGTTGTTTACTTAACAGCTTGTTATCCAAAATGGATTAATAACAAAATCTAACAACCCAATACCACCCATCCAGGAATAACAAATCTACACCAATAGCCCCATTCCCAGATTAATAACAAAGTGCTACACCCAATTACCCCATTCCAGGATAATTAACAAATCTACAGACCTGATACTCTACCATTTTGCAAAAGCATTTGAATGGAATTGCTGGAGACAGAAACTGCTCGTGCATGCTGTAATTCAACACAACATATTGGAGGGATAACGTTTTAAAACTCTGCAGCTGCAAAAAAATATTATATTTTCACATAAAAAAATAAAGGTGACCCTCATAGCCAGATGGAGATGTAATATAGACGTGTTTTCGGTCTTTATATTATACTGAAGAGAGACATGCTGGCGACAAATGGTAGGTCAACCTGTCAAAAAAAAGTTACTGATGATGAGAAATGATCGGCTACATGCATTGTGAACTGCGCTCTATACTGAGAGGTTTGCTGTCCCCACTGATCTGCTCGTCCCTAACATGAGATGGGCTGATCTGTCCCCAACATGTAGAAAGTGGCTGTCTGTCCAAAGCAGTTGAGATGGGCTTGTCTGTCTCACAAAATAGATGGGCTGTCTGTCCCAACATGAAGAATGGGTGTGTCCCACATGGATGGCTGTCTGTCCCCCAACAATGGAGATGGGTCTGTGCTGTCCCAGACATGAGAGTGGTCGCTTGTACTGTCCAACAATGAGATGATCTGATCTGTCCCAACATGAGATGAGCCTGTCGTTCCCCAACATGAGATGAGTTAGTCCATGTGGCTGCTAGTCCCCAACATGAAGATGAGCTGTTTGTCCCACATGAGATGGGCTGTCAGATGAGGGGCTGGTCTGTCCAACATCGAGATGGACACTGTCTGTCCCAACATGAGATGAGAATGAGCTGTCTGATCTTCCGAACGTGAGATGGCTGTCTGTCCCTGTCCCAAAATGAGATGGCCTGTCCTGTCCCTGGTCCCCAGGACTATGTGTGAGCACTGGGCTGTCTGGTCCTTGTCCCAATCATGAGATGGGCTGGTCTGTCCCTCAACATGAGGTGTGCGTGTGCGCGTGCGCGTGCGTGCGCGTGCGTGTGCGTGTGTGCGTGTGTGTGTGTGCATACAGTGCATTCAGAAGGTATTCAGACCCCTTGATGTTTTCCACATTTTGTTACATTACTGCCTTATTCTAAAATTGATGAAAAAAATATGTTCCTCGGTAATCTACACACAATAACCCATAATGACAAAGCAAAAACAGTTTTTTTTAAATGTTTGCAAATTTATAAAAAGTGAAATAACATTTACATATGTTTTCAGACCCTTTACTCAGTACTTTGTTGAAGCACCTTTGGCAGCGATGTACAGCCTCGAGTCTTCTTGGGTATGACACTACAAACTTGGCACACCTGTATTTGGGGAGTTTCTCACATTCTTCTTTGCAGATCCTCTCAAGCTCTGTCAGGTTGGATGGGGAGCGTCACTGCACAGCTATTTTCAAGTCTCTCCAGAGATGTTCGATCGGGTTCAATTCCAGGCTTAGGCTGAGCACTCAAGGACATTCAGAGACTTGTCCTGAAACCACTCCTGTGTTGTCTTGGCTGTGTACTTAGGGTCGTTGTCCTGTTGGAAGGTGGACCTTCGCCCCTTTCATCTTTCCCTCGATCCTGACCAGTCTCCCAGTCCCTGCCGCTGAAAAACATCCCCACAGCATGATGCTGCCACCACCATGCTTCACCGTAGGGATGGTGCCAGGTTTCCTCCAGATGTGACTCTTGGCATTCAGGCCAAAGAGTTCAATCTTGGTTTCATCAGACCAGAGAATCTTGTTTCTCATGGTCTGAGAGTCCTTTAGGTGCCTTTTGGCAAACTCCAAGCGGGCTGTCATGTGATTTTACTGAGGAGTGGCTTCCAACTGCCACTCTACCATAAAGGCCTGATTGGTGGAGTGCTGCAGGTTTTCTGGAAGGTTCTCCCATCTCCACAGAGGAACTCTGGAGCTCTGGGAGAGTAACAATCGGGTTCCTCCCTGACCAAGACCCTTCTCCCCAGATTGCTCAGTTTGGCCGGGCGGCCAGCTCTAGGAAGAGTCTTGGTGGTTACAAACTTCTTCCATTTAAGAATGATGGAGGCCACTGTGTTCTTTGGGACCTTCAACGCTGCCGAAATGCTTTGGTACCCTTCCCCAGATCTGTGCCTCGACACAATTCTGTCATGGAGCTCTACGGACAGTACCTTTGACCTCATGGCTTGTTTTTTGCTCTGACATGCACTGTCAACTATGGGACCTTATATAGACAGGTGTGTGCCTTTCCAAATTATGTCCAATCAATTGAATTTACCACAGGTGGACTCCAATCAAGTTGTAGAAACATCTCAAGGATGGAAACCAGATTCACCTGAGCTCAATTTTCGAGTCTCATGGCAAAGGGTCTGAATACGTTTGTAAATAAGGTATTTCTGTTTTAATTTTTAATACATTTGCTATAAACCTGTTTTCGCTTCGTCATTATTGTGTGTAGATTGAGGATTTTTTTTAAAATACATTTTAGAATAAGGATGTAACGTAACAAAATGTGGAAAAAGGGAAGGGGTCTGAATACTTTCCAAATGCACTGTATATGTAGTGCAAAAGGTGCTGGGACTCATTTTGGGTGCCGATGCTGTTTATATTGAGGTGCAGGAGCGCCACATTACTTTTGAGAGGAACAGGAGCTCAAGCAGTAGAAAGTTTGAGGTGCCGGCACTCTGCTCCGGGGGGCTCCTGCCCAAGTCAAGCACTGTGTAAATGGCATGTTATAGAAGGGCCCAGCTCAAAAACACCCCGAAACGTTGTTTTAGAAATGGCACTGGGCCCCGAAACGTTGTTTTAGAAATGGCACTGGGCCCCAGAACGTTGTTTTAGAAACGGCACTGGGCCCCAAAACGTTGTTTTAGAAACGGCACTGGGCCCCAAAACGTTGTTTTAGAAACGGCACTGGGCCCCAAAACGTTGTTTTAGAAATGGCACTGGGCCCCAAAACGTTGTTTTAGAAACGGCACTGGGCCCCAAAACGTTGTTTTAGAAACGGCACTGGGCCCCAGAACGTTGTTTTAGAGAGGGCAAAGCTCTCAGTATAGTAATGCAGGTCTTTTAGATATTGTACACATGAAATTGTGCCTTTTCAAACCTTTATCCGCAACGTTACATTCCAGTTACCTCTCCGTCCATTCTTCAGGTGACTGCCAAAATAAACACAACACTAAATGAGGGATACATAGTATATTGAAAGCATGGAGTGCTTCCACACAGGAAGTTCCAGACACTTGTAGAATCTATGCCGAGGTGCACTGAAGTTGTTCTGGCGGCTCGTAGTGACCCAACGCCCTGTTGGTGTTTCCTTTATTTTGGCAGTTACCTGCAGTTACCATAACGAGGATGATGAATTGATTTGCTGTTTGGGGTATGTTTCTCTAAAACATGTGAAATCACAGGAAAGGTTTCTGTACCCTTCTGTAATATTCCATTTACATAAAAAAATTGAGGTTTGGTTGTAAAAATGAACTTTTAAGCCTCTTTTAAGCCTTATACCAGCCTTGGTCCGTTAGTGCAGTGCATATAAAGGAAGGACTATTAGAGGATATAGGACTATTGACATGCACCAAATGTAAACAGTACAATAGCCTAGTGGTATGTGGGTGGGGAGCTAGGTGACAAAGCAGGATGTAATGATGAGGCTCTACCACTAGGAGGATACTGTAGTGATGAGGCTCTACCACTAGGAGGATACTGTAATGATGAGGCTCTACCACTAGGTGACTGTAATGATGAGGCTCTACCACTAGGAGGATACTGTAGTGATGAGGCTCTACCACTAGGAGACTGTAGTGATGNTGATGAGGCTCTACCACTAGGAGACTGTAGTGATGTGGCTCGACCACTAGGAGACTGTCGTGATGAGGCTCTACCACTAGGAGGATACTGTAGTAATGAGGCTCTACCACTAGGAGAATACTGTAATGATGAGGCTCTACCACTAGGAAGACTGTATGATGAGGCTCTACACTAGGAGACTGTAATGATGAGGCTCTACCACTAGGAGGACTGTATGATGAGGCTCTACCACTGGAGACTGAATGATGAGGCTCTACACTAGGAGACTGTAGTAATGAGGCTCTACCACTAGGAGACTGTAGTGATCGAGGCTCTACACTAGGAGGATACTGTGTGATGAGGGCTCTACCACTAGGAGACTGTAATGATGAGGCTCTACCACTAGGAGAAACTGTAGTGATGAGGCTCTACCACTAGGAGACTGTAGTGATGGGCTCTACCACTAGGAGACTGTCGTGAATGAGGCTCTACCTAGGAGGATACTGTAGTAATGAGGCTCTACCACTAGGAGATCTGTAATGATGAGGCTCTACCACTAGGAGACTGGTAATAGGGCTCTACCACTAGGAGACTGTAATGATGAGGCTCTACCACTAGAGACTGTAATGATGAGGCTCTACCACTAGGAGACTGTAATGATGAGGCTCTACCACTAGGAGACTGTAATAATGAGGCTCTACCACTAGGAGACTGTAATGATGAGGCTCTACCACTAGGGGATACTGTAATGATGAGGCTCTACATCGGAGACTGTAGTGATGAGGCTCTACCACTAGGAGGATACTGTAGTGATGAGGCTCTACCACTAGGAGACTGAATGATGAGGCTCTACCACTAGGAGGATACTGTAAGTGATGAGGCTCTACACTAGTAGACTGTAATGATGAGCTCTACCACTAGGAGACTGTATGATGAGGCTCTACCACTAGGAGACTGTATATGAGGCTCTCCATAGAGACTGTATGATGAGGCTTACCACTAGGAGGAACTGTAGTGATGAGCTCTACACTAGGAGACTGTGTGATGAGGCCTTACCACTAGGAGGATACTGTAATGATGAGGCTCTACACTAGGAGACTGTAATGTGAGGCTCTACCACTAGGAGACTGTAGTGATGAGGCTCTACCACTAGTAGACTGTAGTGATGAGGCTCTACCACTAGGAGACTGTAATGATGAGGCTCTACCACTAGGAGACTGTAGTGATGAGGTCTACCACTAGGAGACTGTAGTGATGAGGCTCTACCACTAGGAGAACTGTAATGATGAGGCTCTACCACTAGGAGACTGTAATGATGAGGCTCTACCACTAGGAGACTGTAGTGATGAGGCTCTACCACTAGGAGACTGTAGTGATGAGGCTCTACACTAGGATA
This sequence comes from Salvelinus sp. IW2-2015, assembly GCF_002910315.2. Classification (NCBI taxonomy): domain Eukaryota; kingdom Metazoa; phylum Chordata; class Actinopteri; order Salmoniformes; family Salmonidae; genus Salvelinus; species Salvelinus sp. IW2-2015. The sequence continues at coordinate 25,026 of NW_019945052.1, forward strand.
CTGTAATGATGAGGCTCTACCACTAGGAGACTGTAATGATGAGGCTCTACACTAGGAGACTGTAGTGATGATGCTCTACAACTAGGAGAGACTGTAATGATGAGGCTCTACCACATAGGAAAACTGTAATGATGAGGCTCTACACTAGGAGACTGTAATGATGAGGCTCTACCATAGGAGACTGTAATGATGAGGCTCTACCACTAGGAGACTGTAATGATGAGGCTCTTACCACTAGGAGACTGTAATGATGAGGCTCTACCACTAGGAGAGCTGTAATGATGAGGCTCTACCACTAGGAGAAGACTGTAATGATGAGGCTCTACACTAGGAGAGACTGTAATGATGAGGTCTCCCACTAGGAGAAGACTGTAATGATGAGGCTCTACCACTAGGAGACTGTAGTGATGAGGCTCTACCACTAGGAGACTGTAGTAATGAGGCTCTACCACTAGGAGACTGTAATGATGAGGCTACTGGTGTGATGAGGCTCTACCACTAGGAGACTGTAATGATGAGGCTCTACCACTAGGAGACTGTAATGATGAGATCTACCACTAGGAGGTCTGTAATGATGAGGCTCTACCACTAGGAGACTTTAATGATGAGGCCTCTACCACTAGGAGACTGTAATGATGAGGCTCTACCAACTAGGAAGACTGTAATGATGAGGCTCTACCACTAGGAGACTGTAGTGATGAGGCTCTACCACTAGGGACTGTAGTGATGAGGCTCTACACTAGGAGACTGTAATGATGAGGCTCTACCACTAGGAGACTGTAATGAGGCTCTACACTAGGAGACTG
>NW_019945052.1:29480-35598 GCF_002910315.2 Salvelinus sp. IW2-2015
AGGCTCTACCACTAGGAGACTGTAATGATGAGGCTCTACCACTAGGAGACTGTAATGATGAGGCTCTACCACTAGGTGGAGACACTGACCAGTCATACGCTGACTGATGACAGTGTTAATTATTTTTAGATTTATTCTGGTTTTAGTCGTTTTGACTAAAATATCAAGTCACATTTTTGTCATTTGAATAACGATTGTCTAGTTGTCAATTTTGCCATATTGCCATTTTAGGCAACTAAATTCCCTTTCATTTTCCTTATCAGATTTGTATTGCCTCATTAACCTATAGTAAACATAAATAACTGACTTCCATGTGCATACATAGCCTTGTCCTAATACCAGGGCCACGTTCAGCAGGCTACTGGTGTAGTTACCAGGGGTCCCACGTTCAGCACTCTGGTGTAGTTCCAAGGGTCACGTCAGCAGGCACTGTGTGTTACCAGAGCACGTTCAGGCAGGCTACTGGTGTAGTTACCAGAGCCACGTTCAGCAGGCTACTGGGTAGTACCAGAGCCACGTTCAGCAGGCTACTGGTGTAGTTACCAGGGTCCCACGTTCGCAGGCTACTGGTGATTTACAGGGCACGTTCAGAGCTACTGGTGTTAGGTTACCAAGCCACGTTCAGCAGCTACTGGGTATTTCCCAGAGCCACGGTTCAGCAGGCTACTGGTGTAGTTACCAGGGCACGTTCAGCAGGCTACTGGTGTAGTTATCCAGAGCCACGTTCAGCAGCTACTGTGTAGTTACCAAGGGCCACATTCCGCGGGCTACTGGTGTAGTTACCAGAGCCCGTTCAGATGCTACTGTGTAGTTACCAGACCACGTTCAAGCAGGCTAACTGGTGATGTTACCAGGGCCGACGTTCAGCAGGCACTGGTGTACGTTTACAGGCCACGTTCAGCGGGCTACTGGGTAAGTTACCAAGCCAGTTCAGCAGGCTACTGGGTGTAGTTCCCAAGAGCCACGTTTCATGCAAGGCTACGGTGTAAGTTTACAAGGGCCAGTTCAGCAGCTACTGGTGAGTTACCAAGGTGCCACGTTCAGCAGGCTACAGGTGTACGTTACCAGAGCCACGTTCAGCAGGCCTACTGGTGTAGTTAACCAGAGCCACGTTCAGCAGGCTACCTGGTGTAGTTACCAGAGGCCACGTTCAGCAAGGCTACTGGTGTAGTTACAGAGCCACGTTCAGCAGGCTACTGGTGTAAGTACCAGAGGCCAGTTCAGCAGGCTAGGGTGAGTTACAGACTCACGTTCAGCAGGCTACGTGTGTAGTTACTCAGGGCCTACGTTCAGCAGGCTCTTTCTTCTGGTGTAAGTTACCAGAGCACGTTCAGCAGGCTACTGGTGTAGTTACAAGCCACGTTCACAGGCTACTGGTGTAAGCTACCAGAGCACGTTCAGCAGGGCTACATGTGTGTTACCAGGGTACGTTCATCAGGCTACTGGTGTAGTACGCAGGGGCCAACGTTCAGCAGGCTATCGTGTAATGTTACGCAGAGCACGTCAGTCAGGCTACTGGTGTAGTACCAGGCGCCTACGTTCAGCAGGCTATCTGGGTGTAGTTACCAGGCCACGTTCAGCCAGCTACGTGGTGTAGTTACCAGAGCTAGCGTTCCAAAGCCCCAGGCTACTGGTGTAGTACCAGAGTCCACGGTTCCAGGCTCTGGTGCAGTTACCGAGAGCCATGTTCAGCAGGCTACTGGTTGTAGTTACAGAGCCACGTCAGCAGCTACTGGTGGTACGTTACTCAGACCACGTTCACCAGGCACTGGTGTAGTTTACCAGGCCACGTAAGCAGGCTACTGGTGTAGTACAGGGCCACGTTCCGCAGGCTACTGGTTTAGTTACCAGAGCCAGTCGCAGGCTACTGGTGTAGTTACCAGGGCCACGGTTCAGCAGGCTACTGGTGTAGTTACAGGAGCCACGTTCAGCACGGCTACTGGTGTATTCCAGAGCCAACGTTCAGCGGCACTGGTGTAGCTACAGAGCCACGTTCAGCGGCTACTGGTGTAGTTACCAGGGTCACGTTCAGCCAGGTACTGGTGTCGAACCAGGGCCACGTTCCAGCAGGCTACTGGTGTATTACCCAGAGCCACTTTCCAGCAGGCACTGTGTAGTTACCAGGGCCACGTCAGCAGGCTACTGTGTAGTACGCAGGCCACGTTCAGCAGGCTCTGGTGTAGTTACAGAGCTACGTTAGAGGCTACTGGTGTAGTTTTATTCCAGAGTCACGTTAAGCAGGCTACTGGTGTGTTACCAGAGCACGTTCACAGTACTGGTGTATGTTACCAGAGCCCAGTTCAGCAGGCTTATGGTGTAGTTACCAGAGCCACGTCAGCAGGCTCTGGTGTAGTTACCAGGGCCACGTTCAGCAGCTACTGGTGTAGTTACCAAGAGCCAGTTTCAGCAGGCTACTGGTGTAGTTACAGAGCCACGTTCAGCAGGCTACTGTGAGTTACCAGGGTCACGTTCAGCGGCTACTGGGGTAGTACCAGGGCCAACGTTCAAGCAGCTACTGGTGTAGTTTACCAGGAGCCACGTCAGCAGGCTACTGGTGTAGTTACAGGGCACGTTCAGCAGGCTACTGGTGTAGTTACCAGGGCCACGTTCAGCAGGCCTACTGGTGTAGTTACCATGAGCCAAACGTTCAGCAGGCTACTGGTGTAGTTCAAGGAGCCACGTTCACAGGCTACTGGTGTAGTTACGCAAGGGCCACGTTCAGCAGCTACGGTGTAGTACCGAGCCAACGTTCAAGCAGGCCACTGGTGTAGTTACAGAGCCACGTCAGCGGGCTACTGGTGTAGTTACCAGAGCCACCGTTCAGCGGCCTACTGGGTAGTTACCAGGCCACGTTCAGTCGGGCTACTGGTGTAGTTATAAGCCACGTTCAAGCGGGCTACTGGTGTAGTTACCAAGAGCCATCGTTCCAGCGGCTACTGGTGTAGTTACCAGGGCCACGTTCAAGCGGCTAGCTGGTGTAGTTACCAGAGCACGTCAGTCAGGCTACTGTGTAGTTACAGGGCACGTTCAGCAGGCTACTAGTGTAGTTACCAGACGCACGTTCAGCAGGCTACTGGTGTAGTTACCAGACCACGTTCAGCAGCTACTGTGTAGTTACCCAGAGCCACGTTCAGCAGGCTACTGTGTAGTTACCAGGCCACGTTCAGCAGGCTAAATGGTGTAGTTACCAGGGCACGTTCAGAGCTTACTGGTGTAGTTACCAGAGCCCGGTTCACAGGCTTACTGGTGTAGTTACAGGCAAGTCAGCATGGCTACTGGTGTATGTTCCAGGGCACGTTCACGGGCTTTACTGGTGTAGTTTACCAGAGCCATCGTTCAGCCGGCTACTGGTGTAGTTACAGGGCACGTTTCAGCGGGCTACTGGTGTAGTACCAGGGCCACGTTCAGCGGGGCTAACTGGTGTAGTTACCAGAAAGCCACGTTCAGCGGGCTACTGGGTGTAGTTAACCAGGGCCACGTTCAGCGGCTACTGGTGTAGTTACCAGGGCATCGTTCACGCAGGTACTGGGTCGAAGTTACCAGGGCCCGTTTCAGCAGGCTACTGGTGTATTTACCAATGGGCCACGTTTCAGCAGGCTACTGGTGTAGTTACCAGGGCCACGTCAGCAGGCTACTGGTGTAGCTTACCAGGGCCACGTTCAGCAGGGCTACTGTGTAGTTACAAGAGCACGCTTCAGCGGGCTACTGGTGTAGTTACCAGAGCCACGTTCACGGGCTACTGGTGTAGTTACCAGAGCCACGTTCAGCGGGCCTACTGGTGTAGTTACCTAGGGCCACGTTCGCGGGCTACTGGTTAGTTACCAAGGGCCACGTTCAGCGGGCTACTGGTGTAGTTACCAGGGCCACGTCACAGGCTACTGGTGTAGTTACCAGAGCCACGTTCAGCAGCTACTGGTGTAAGTTACAGAGCCACGTTCAGCGGCTACTGGTGTAGTTACCAGAGGCACGTCAGCGGGCTTACTGGTGTAGTTACCAGGGCACGTTCAGCGGGCTAACGGTGTGAGTTATTCAGAGCCACGTTCAGCGGCTTACTGGTTGTAGTTCCAGAGCCACGTTCAAGCGGGCTACTGGTGTAGTTACCAGGGCACGTTCAGCGGGCTACTGGTGTAGTTACCAGAAGCCACGTTCAGCTAGGCTACGGTGTAGTTACCAGGGCCACGTTCGCAGGCTGACTAGTGTACTGTTACCAAGAGCCCGGTTCCAGCAGCTACTGGTGTAGTTACCAGAGCCACGTTCAGCAGGGCTACTGGTGTAGTTTACCAGAGCCACGTTCAGCAGGCTACTGGTGTTAAGTTACCAGGGCCACGTCGGCAGGCTACTGGTGTTGTTACCAGGGCACGTTCAGCCAGGCTACTGGTGTATTACCTAGAGCCACGTTCAGCAGGCTACTGGTGTAGTTACCAGTGGCCAGTTCAGCAGCTTACGGTGTAGTTACCTGGGGGGGGGGTGCCACGGTTCAGCGGCTACTGGGTGTAGTTACCGAGAGCCACGTCAGCGGGCTACGGGTGTAGTTACCTCCGGGCACGTTCAGCGGGCTACTGGTGTAGGTTACCTAAGGGCCACGTTCAGCGGGCCTCTGGTGTAGTTACAAGCCACGTTCAGCGGCTACTGGTGTAGTTACCAGGGCCACGTTCACTTGGCTACTGGGTAGTTTAACCAGGCCACGTTCAGCAGCTACTGGTGTATTACCAGGGCCACGTTCAGCAGGCTACTGGTGTAGTTACAAGGCGCCACGTTCAGCAGGCTATCTGGTGTAGTTACCAGGGCCACGTTCAGCAGCTACTGGTGTAGTTACCAGGGCACGTTCAGCAGGCCTACTGGTGTATTCCCAGAGCCACGTTCGCGGCTACTGGTGTAGTTACCAGAGCCACGTCAGCGGGCTACTGGTGTCAGTTACCAGAGCCACGTTCAGCGGCAGCTGTAGTTACCAGGCCACGTTCAGCGGGCTACTGGTGTATTACAGGGCCACGTTCAGCGGGCTACTGGTGTAGTTACCAGGGCCACGTTCAGCAGGCTACTGGTGTAGTTTACCAGAGGCCCACGTTCAGCCGGCTATTGGTGTAGTTACCAGAGCCACGTTCAGCGGGCTACTGTTGTAGTTACAAGAGCCAACGTTCGCCGGGCACTGGTGTTAGTTACCAAGAGCCACGTTCAGCGGGCTATGGTGTGTTACCAGAGCCACGTTCAGCGGGCTACTGGTGTAGTTACCAGAGCAGCGTTCAGCGGGCTACTGGTGTAGTTACCAGCGGCCGTTCAGCAGGCTACTGGTGTAGTTCCAGAGCCACGTTCAGCAGGCTACTGGTAGTTTACCAGAGCCCGTTCAGCAGGCTACTGGTGTGTTACCAAGCCACGTTCAGCAGGCTGACTGCGATGTACGTTCAGAGCCACGTTCAGCGGGCCTACTGGTGTAGTTACCAGAGCACGTTCAGGGGCTTATCTGGTGTCGTTACAAGAAGCCCGTCGCGGGCTACTGGTGTAGTTACCAGAGCCACGTTCAGCGGGGCTACTGGGTGTAGTTACCGAGAGCCACGTTCACGCGGCTACTGGTGTAGTTACCAGGGCACGTTCAGTCGGGCTAGCTGGTGTGTTACCACGAGGCCCACGTTCAGGCGGGCTACTGGTGTAGTTACCAGGCACGTTCAAGCGGGCTACTGGTGTAGTTAACCAGGGCACGTTCAGTCGGGCACTGTGTACGTTACCACGAGCCACGTTCAGCAGGCTACTGGTGTAGTTACCAGAGCACGTTCAGCAGGCACTGGTGTAGTACCAGAGCCACCGTTCAAGCAGGCTACTGGTGTCGTTTACCACGAGCCACGTTCAGGCAGCTACTGGTGTACGTTACAGGGCCACGTTCAGCAGAGCTACTGGGTAGTTACAGGTCACGTTCAGCGGCTACTGGTGTAGTTACCAGAGCCAGCGTTCAGCAGGCTACTGGTGTAGTTGCCCAGAGCCACGTTCAGGCAGGCTACTGGTGTAGTTACAGAGCCACGTTCAGCAGGCTACTGGTGTAGTTACAGGTCGCGTCAAGCAGGCCTACTGGTGTAAGTTACCAGGGCCACGTTCAGCAGGCTACTGGATGTAGTTACCAGAGCCACGT
>NW_019945052.1:35958-90075 GCF_002910315.2 Salvelinus sp. IW2-2015
ACCACACCTCTACCAACTCCTAACTACACCTACCTTCACACCACTGCAATGCCTACCAGACTCCTACTACACATACCCTTCACACAATCCTAGAGCCAATTGATCCAGTACTACTATAACCCCTTCAACAGCGAAACCCTGTAAAGGCAGATGACGGAGCACCTAGAGCAGGAAGAAGTACTGACTAAAGACATAGGCCCTTCAACACAGCACAGACAGAGTATTGAGCACAAGTCCAATAGCTAAGAGCGAAGCAACACACTCGTACCCCTACCGCAAAGTGGTACCGACTCGAAGAGAGAGGCTCTGAGTAAGTGTAACTGGAGTGAAACGACAACAGCACACAACAAGCAACAGCACGAACACGAACGCGCACACAAACAGCACGACGCACACACACAAAGAGAGAGAACAGCAGAGGAGCAGAGAATCAGAACACCCGCTGAACGTCCTCCAGATCTACCCTCAGTAGAACCTTTTGTACTGGTAAACCAAAACACACAACAGGCACACACAGCACACACACACACACACACACGACACACACACACACACACGCTACCCCTCCACATCTACCCTCAGTAGAACTTTATGTACTTGGTAAACACACACACACACACCACACACACACACACACACACACACACCTACTACAGCACTTTACACACACCACACACACACAATACATCCTAACTCAGCAACACCACACACCCTACTTCCTCAACGTATCTACCTCAGTAGAACTTTATGTACTGAGTAAACACACACACACACACACCCTAACCTCTCTCTCTGTCTCCCTGTAGGCAGCAGGCGTTATTATTAAGATGAGTTGGCCCCCCAAAGCCCCAGTTTTGTTTAAAGGAAAGAAGAAGATGCGGCTCAGCCCTATGTAGAGAATAACAACTACTCACATCGTACACACACATACACACACACAACAAGACAACACCTAACACAGACACACTCTAGACTGCTGTCTGCTGTGTCTGTAGGCGTATTAAACGAGACCCGACGCACGGTGTGTATGCTGCTCAGCCTCAGCAATGTAACCCAGCACCAAGTGTTCAGCCACACAGCTGCCCTCAGGCCGTTTGGAGCTCTACCCCGCCCCGGTCCAGCCCTAGAAACAACGAAGGTGCCATGGGGGATGGTTGCCGGACCACCATGGCTATGAGTGCAGGTAGCGGGATCTGAGGAAGGGGTCTGATTGTATGCTACAGCTAAGTGCTGTTGAAAGATATTTCATATAAATACTTTTGACTTAATTATAGCTTTACTTTCTATGTAAACTGATTATGCTTAAATTATGGCTAAATGATTTATGATTGCTATGCGTGTTATTTTGGTGTAAGTTGTGATTAGTTTCGGTCGGTGCGATATTGACCATAGTGCTGGGGCGGTCGAAAACAAGTAGTGACGAAAGTGGCATCGCCAACGATTGGATGATTCGTGTGTCGTCCTGTAGGGAACCCTGCTGACCAGACTCAAGCACGGCACGCTACAGGGCTCAGGGAAAACCAGGAGCACGCAACACGTACGCAGGGCCACAGTAACCGGCCCCAGGGGAACTGATACAGCTACCTGTCCTCCCACTGGTAGACCCCCACGCCAGCGAAGAGATGTTGGTTGTCTCGGTATGGTAAGTCACTGTGACTAGCACTAGCTGTGTTAGCTCTACCTCCTCTCTCTCTCTAGAGCGCTTTCCTAAGTAGATTCTCTGGTCCTGTCTCTTGAGACGCCTATTTCTACTCCTTCTTTTCTCATTTCTCTCCTCTCTCAATCTCTTTCCTCATTTCTCTCCTTCTCTCTTTCCTCATTTTCTCCTCTCCTCTCTTTCTCATTTTTACTGCTCCTCAGTACGTAGTTCGCTCATTGCAGACGCCTCGATCTCTTTCCTCATTTCATACTCCTCTACACTCTCATGCTTTCCCAGTTCTGTCTCATGCTATCCTCATCCTCGTACGTCACTCTCTTTCTCATTTTCTCCTCTCCTTCTCTCTTTCCTCATTTTCTCTCTCTCCTCTCTCTTTTCCTATTTCTCTCTCCTCTCTCTATTCACTCATTATACTCTCTCTCTCTCTTTCCTTCATTTCTCTCTCCCCTCTGCCTCATTTCTCTCCTCTCTATTTTCCCATCTCTCCTCTCCTCTCTACTTTCCTCATTAATCTCTCCATCTCCAGTACTCTTCTAATTCTCTCAACTCTCTACTACTCTGCCTCATCTCTCTCTCTCGGCTCTTCATTCATCTCGCTCTCTCTTTCCTCATTTCTCCTTCACCTCTCTCTATTCTCTACCTTTCTCTCCTCATCTATCCTATTTTCTGCTCCTCTCATCTCTTCCTCATTTCATGCTCGCTCTCTCCTCTCTTTTTCCTTCATGTTCTCTCTCCCCTCCTCTTTCCTCAGTTCTCTCCTCTCCGTCTCTTATGCTCATATTCTCTCCTCTACTCTTCTTTGCTCAAGGTTTCTCGCCTCTCCTCCTCTTTCCTGCATTTTTCTCCTCTCCTCTCTCTCTCGTATCTCTCCTCATTCCTCTCTTTCGCTATCTCTCTCGTCTCTCTCCATTTCTTCTCTTCTCCTCTCCTCCTCATTTGCTCTCCTCTCCTCTTCCTTTCCTAATGTTCTCTCCTCTCCTCTCTTTCCTCATTTCGTCTCTCTCCCTCTCTTTTCCTCATTTCTCTCCTCTCTCTCTTTCCTCATTTCTCTCCTCTCCTCTTGCTTTGCCTCATTCTCTCCTCTCTTCTTTCCATTCTCTCTCTCTTCTCTCTCTCCTCATCTTTTCCTCCTTCTCTCTTTCCTCCTTCTCTTCCTCTCTCTCCCTCTCTTCTTTCCTCATTAATCTTCCTCTCTCTCTCTTCTTCATTTCCTCCTCTCTCTTTTCCATCTTCTTCTCCTCTCTCTTGGCTTGCTCATTCTCTCCTCTCCTTCTCGCTTGCGCTCATTTTCGCTCCTCTCCTCTCTCTTTCCTCATTTTTCCTCTCCTCTTCTTTCCTCATTCTCTTCTTGGCTTTCCTCATTTCTCCCTCTCCTCTCTTTCGCAAAGTCATCTTCATAATCCTTAGGGTCACTACCACTCATTAAATCAATCCAATTATCTTACTCCCTTTCTCTGTCGTTTCAGATCTGGAGTCCGACATGGTTATGCCAACTAACTACTCCTAGTCTTACACGAGGCTTCTTCAACAGTTCGCCATGGCAACCTCACACCTGTCTGCAACACAAAAATAACGGCAACGGACACTTGCTGTATTCTCTAGGGTTTTTAAGAGAGCTGCTTGATATTTTTATGTTTACTCAATCGATCTTTTCTTTTTCCTCCTTTGATTCGCCACATGTCGTGTTTCATAATTGTTTTCCACATCTTACATTAGTCATTGAAACTCCAGAGTGATTGGTCAATCACGAGTGTCCTGTTGCTCTGCTCGTGTGCTGTGTGCTGCTGCTGTGTGTCAGTGGTGGGAATTGTACTGGTCACGTGCTGCCTCCAACCTGTCATCATCGCCAGACTGATGCGTGGGATGCCAAATGTCTAACCATTGGACTATCAGCACAGTGCTTTGATTGAATTCATAAGAATATTGTTTTAATCCCTTACTTTTCTTTCCAACAAAGCACTGTTGGACGCTATTTTTACACTGTGGAACAGGTACCGACGTTCCTTTACATCGCTGTTGGGTTGGAAAAAAGCGTTACCTGTCGTTTTTTTACATCCTGTGGTGTTGGAAAGCTACGCGTTTTTCAACATCCATGTGTTTTTGGAACAGTACCTGTTTCATTCATCCTGTGTGTTCGGAACAGCGTACCTGTCGTTTTCTTTACATTCCTGTGTGTTGGAACAGCTACTGTCGTTATCTTACATCTGGTTTGGAACAGCGTACGCTGTCGTTTTTCTTTACAGTTTTCCTGGTGTTTGGTTGAAAAAAAACAGACACCTGTCGTTTTCTTTACATCCTGTGTGTTGGAACAGCTTACACTGTCGTTTCTCTTACATCCTGTGTGTTGGAACAGCGTACTGTCGTTTGTTTTTTTTTTACATCCTTCCGTTGTGTTGGAAACAGCGTACCTGTCGTTTCCTTTACATTCCTGTGTGTAGGAACAGCGTACCTGTCGGTTTTCTTTTACACCTGTGTTGGGAACAGCGTACCTTGTCGTTTCCTTTACCATCCGGTGGTTGGAAAAGCTTACCTGTCGTTTTCTTTTCATCTGTGTGTTGAACAGCTTACTGTTGTTTTTCTTTACATCCTGTGTGTTGGAACAGCGTACTGTCGTTTTCTTTAACATCCTGTGTGTTGGAAAGCGTACGTCGTTTATCGTTTGCAGTTCCTTCTTTTCTACAATCCTGGTGGTGTTGGAACAGCTTACCTGTCGTTTCTTTACATCCTGTGTGTTTGGAACAGCAGTACCTGTGTCGTTTTTTCTTTACATCCTGTGTGTATGGAAAGCGTTACCTGTCGTTTCTTACATCCTGTGTGATGCTGGAACATTACTGTGTTTCTTTAACATCCTGTGTGTTGGAAACGCTACCTGTCGTTTCCTTTACATGCCTGTGTTGTATGGAAAGCTTACCTTCGTTTCTTTACATCACCGTGTGTTGGAAAGCTACCTGTCGTTTTCTTACATCCTGTGTGTTGGAAAGCGTTACCTGTCTTTTTCTTACATCCTAGTGTGTGTGGAACAGCTTACCTGTCATTTTCTTTACATCCTTGTGTTGGAAACAGCTTACCTGTCTTTTCTTTACATCCTGTGTGTTGGAACAGCTAACCTGTCGTTTTCTTTTACATCCTGTGGTGTTGGAATACGGTCACACTGTGTGGGACAGCTTATTTATCTTTATATCTGTGTGTTGGAACAGCGTGACCTGTCCGTTTTCTTTAATCCTGTGCTTCTGATCATCTTCCCCACCTTCCTGAAAATAAAAGGGTGTCTTCCCAGCTTATAAGCTGTTTCTTAGATAGATCTGTAACGTCTTGACCGCGTGTCTGATAGATCTGTAACGTCTTGATCCGCTGTCTGACTAGATCTGTAACGACTAGATCGCTGCTGGTTACTAGATCTGTAACGGACTAGATCCGCTTATGTCTGACTAGCATCTGTATGATAGATCGCTAATCTGAACTAGATTCTGTAATGACTAGATCCGCTATCTGACTAGATGCAGCATAAAATGGCCACAGTTACTTACAGTTACTGAATCATTTCAATCTAGAGGTAGTTTTGCATTAAGCTTAACCTATAAATTGCAATATAGTATATATTTATATAGCTGTATGTGATGTACAGGATTGATGGGTCATGCACACAGTCCACAATTACACACCACACAGATACACACAGTCTTGTTTAACTAACCTTGTGGGGACACAATTCAGTCCCATTCAAAATCCTATAAATACACACAATCATACTTAAAGCAGGATCACTTACATGTCAATCAAATAATCATATGTTGGAATCAAACGTGTGCCAACACAGATTATAAACACACACACAAACACCATGCGTCAGCACACACACCACACACACACACAGTTTAACACACATGGTCACACACAAACACATGGTAACACACACAGTACATTAACTACGCACTCGGACTGATAGCGTGTTGATGAAAACATGTTTAAGGCGTAAAGGCATGCGGAAAGCACTGGGCAGAGGTGACATAGCGCAGTGGGCGAGGATGAGGAAGAGGAGAGGAGTGGAGGATTCAGGAGAGGAGAGGAGTGGAGGATCAGGAGAGGAGAGGAGGACGTCAGGAGAGAAGAGGAGTGGAGGATCAGGAGAGGAGTGGAGGATCAGGAGAGGAGAGGAGTGGAGGAATCAGGAGGAGGAGAGGAGTTGAGGATCAGGAGAGGAGTGAAGGATCAGAGAGAGGAAGGGAGGGTCAGGAGAGAGGAGGAGGGAGGAGGAGTGGAGGATCAGGAGAGGAGTGGAGGATCAGGAGAGGAGAGAGTGGAGGATCAGGGAAGAGGAGAGGAGTGGAGGATCAGGAAGAGGAGAAGAGTGGAGATCGAAGAGGGGTTCAGTAGGGAGGGTCAGGAGAGGGCAGAAGGACGGCGCAGTAGGAGAGGAGGATGGAGAGATCGGAGGAGTCGGAGGATAGGAGAGGGAGGGTGAGGATCAGGAGAGGAGTGGAGGTAGGAGGGGAGTGCTCAGGAAGAGGAGGGGAGGGTCAGGAGGGGAGTGGTGGATCAGGAGAGGAGGGGAGGATCAGGAGAGGAGGGGAGTGGTGGGTCAGGAGAGGAGGGGAGTGGTGGGTCAGGAGGGGAGGGGAGTGGTGGGTCTGGAGGGGAGAGAATCAGGGAATGGTGTGTGTGTGCCATGTTTCAGGGTTTTAATAGAGGAGTATGAATCACAGTTAGGATCTGTGAGGCACGGGTCACTACAAAGCATTTACAGTGTATCCAAGGAGATCAAGTCGTTTACTTGCAATAATAAGATAAAATGCCTTGTTATACGGTTACCGCACAGTCATTATTTTATAGTCATTTAGAATTAAGATTTTAAAAATTCTGGTCATCCTTAAATCTGCATTATGGGCTCTGTTTCCAGCCTCAATCTCTTTGAATCACTGTAACTGTATTCTGAGGTGGCAGCAGTACATATCAGAGTTCACTGTTACTGTATTCTGAGGTGGCAGCAGTACATATCAGAGTTCACTGTTACTGTATTCTGAGGTGGCAGCAGTACATATCAGTGTTCACTGTTACTGTATTCTGAGGTGGCAGCAGTACATATCAGTGTTCACTGTTACTGTATTCTGAGGTGGCAGCAGTACATATCAGAGTTATTGTAATAATCTCACGAGGAAGCGTTGCACAATAAATAACCAGACGACAATAATTTCTACTAGGTACCAGGTAGCTAGACTTCATAGTGAAACAGAGAGAGGCAGATAAAACTGGCATTTAAAAAAACTAACCAATAGATATTAAGCGTTCAGTAAGGTGTCCTTAGTCCTGATAGTGTTTGTACTAGTTAGTATAATTCTCAACTAAAGAAAATGACTTATTGTTGTTCATGAGCATTTATTTAATCAACCACTATGTCAGTGTTGTTTCACATTGAGGTTAAGAGAAAAAAAATGGCGTGTTTTTCCTTTCGTGGTCTTTTGAGCGTGTGGGATGGTTCATTTTCAGGTGTAGTGTAGTACGGAGCATCACAATGCAGTCTATTTATACACTGAGTGGTTGTGTGTTACTGCAAAGCATGCTTGAATCAACATGAAGAAATCCACTACCTTTTAGTATCTAAGAAATCAGACATTACCCTCTCTCTCTTTCGCTCCCCCCCTCTCTCACGCTGCCCCTCCCTCGCTCCCTCTCCTTCTCTCACGTTGTCTCCCTCCCTCTCTCTCCCTTTCTCACGCTCTCCCTCTCTCACGCTGCCCCTCCCTCGCTCCCTCTCCTTCTCTCACGTTGTCTCTCTCCCTCTCTCTCCCTTTCTCACGCTCTCTCTCTCTCTCCTTCGCTCTCTCCCTCTCTCATGCTGTCTCCCTCCCTCTCTCTCTCCCTTTCTCACGCTGTCCCTCCTTCCTTCACACTCTCTGGTTTGTCTGTCCTTCTCAGTGGTGTATTTTAGTAAATGTTATTTAATAAGTTACTTGTAAATCCAGTTGTTGGTCTTTGTCGAATCCCAAACATAATCTGTCTGAAAATCTGTTCAAGTCAGTTGTAATGTAATAATTAGTTACTAATGACCGCCATATCCGGGCGGCAGGTAGCCGGTTGCAGGTTTCAAGATTGAATCCCCGAGCTGACAAGGTATAAATCTGTCGTTCTGCCCCTGAACAAGGCAGTTAACCCACTGTTCCTAGGCCGTCATTGAAAATAATATTTTTTTCTTAACTGACTTGCCTAGTTAAATAAAGGTCAAATAAAATAAATAAATAAAAATATCCTGCCATTGGGGTTGGAACTGGTCTGCGTTTATCGATTTCTGTATCTCTCTTCCTGAATTTACCCCCCCCCCCCCCCGGAACTGGTCTGCGTTTATCGATTTCTGTATCTCTCTTCCTGAATTTACCCCCCCCCCCCCCCCTGTCTGTGGCTCTGGTCCAGCTCTCCCCCCCCTTTAAGCGCTGGTAAAGAGCAGCCCTCTGCACTTCTTCGTAACAGAGTTGAAGTGATGACACAGGTCATGAGAAGTGAGGTGTAATGGCAGACTGGAACCATGTAGATAACCAAGAACCAAGTCTGATGTAATCCATTCTGAGGTTTACCTCTGTATGTTGTGTCACTAAACCACCAGAGTCTGGCGCCCAGTCTAACATCAGTCTCTAACTCATGGAGAGCAGAGAGGATTGGATGTGTTGAAGCAAGATGGTTGTTCAACTCTACTGAATCATCCAGAAGGCTACTGTAGGTGGAGCTATTGCCATGTTGCTTAAACCCATCATGTGCTTTAGGAGCAACAAAAAAAGGGGAGGATGATTTTGTAACGGACAATATTCTACACCTCAGCATAAAATAGGAAACAGAATGTTGGATTTCCTGAGCCGTGTACATTTACATTTAAGTCATTTAGCAGACGCTCTTATCCAGAGCGACTTACAAGTTGGGTGTAAAGTTGAGCACTTTTTTACCATAAGTGTTATTTAAGATTTAAACAGCGATTTGGTATTTATTATTATATGGCACAATTTTCAGCGGTTCTGCTAACACACTCCGATGGAACTCGTTTCAGACTTTCTCTCACACACACACACACTGTCACATGTTCGCATGACTGTGTTTTTTGATTTCAGGAGGTTTGGGGTCAATTCCACTTCTACTCCGTCATTTCAGGAAGGGAACTGAATTTCAACTTGTTCTCTGAAGTGAAATGGACTTGACCTGAACCCTGATAAACACCTGCAGAGCTCAAAAGGGGGATATATTTTAAGGTATTTTTATTGGTACACTATCAACGTATGATTCCTTCACCTTTTGTATCATTCCATCTCTGAATACGTTTCCAAAAAATGAGTAAAAGAAGTTAAAGATCCTTTTTAAAGATGTTAAATGATTATTTGTTGATGATGTTTGTGTATTATTCATTTCTTCACAACTATGGGAAGTCAAAATGGTGTTTGTATGTTGAAATACACCCTCAAACGCCGACCTCTAACCCCACTTCTCTTTTTCTGACTCTTCTCATGTCTTAGCAGTTTCCTCAAATTAAAACCCAACTATTGGAGGTATAGTGGGACTTATTTTTGGTGTTTTTTCCCCCTCAAGGTTCTGCAGCTTATTATTTCTAAAATAATAATTTGAAAACTAAAATGTGATGCAAAAAGTGGAAATTCCTCGTCTTCCAAAATACTTTTATCCCTGGAGCGAGTTTAAGAACAACCCCCTTGAAGTTTGGTACCCAGTTTGCACAAACAATGGTAACATTACCCTACAGTTGTGGCAAACCATGGCACAACGTTTTCTCAACGTTGAGTGAACTGAATTGTATGTTAGCTATTGGTCCAGCGTTGCGGACCCATGTCAGGCTTGTGATATGAAGTGTAAATCTGTTTTTTTATTTTGTTTTTTATTTTTTGAAGATCAGATAGTGATCTTCGTACCATAACTAAGCCAAGTTTGTAATTGTATAATATTTACTGTAAGATGTAGGCCATTGAATAACTATTACAATTTTCCTATAAAAGGAATTCTGTCTTAGTCTCTCCTTTCTGAGTGGAAGTTTTTCTGTTCCATCGAATATAGGTGTGTATTACGAGCAGTGGTATGACTAACAATAGTGATGGATGAATGGAGATGTGGGTGGGTACTATAAGGTGTGGTTACATTAGAACTTCTTTAAGAAATAGTGGTGGTAGGTGGGTGCATCCGTAGCCTCTGACTAGTGATGGTTTAAGCCTATAGATTTCAGTTAGGCTCCATTGCCTTGAGCACATATTGTAGAGCTCGTGCTGCTGATACTACAGACAGTGAAAGTGTGTTTGTGTAGAAGTAACTGATTGAGTAAGACGTTTGTCTGTTTCACTTCTCCCTCCAAGCCCCCTGGCAGGCTTTATAGGTAGTTGAGCAATACACACCACTCCCTATACATACACACACACACACACACACACACTGATGACACAAGCGGGGAGTCCAGCCAACAGAGTTGCAGAAGTCCAAACAGGATATGACAAGTGCCTGGATTAGTACCTGTTGAACCCCAAGGGTCTCTGTCAGCGCTGTCATCAACCCCAGACTAATGGAGTGAAGCTGAGAGCCCAGACCACTGGAGGAGTGAAGCTGAGAGCCCAGACGGATGGAGGAGTGAAGCTGAGAGCCCAGACTAATGGAGTGAAGCTGAGAGCCCAGACTGATGGAGGAGTGAAGCTGAGAGCCCAGACTGATGGAGGAGTGAAGCTGAGAGCCCAGACTGATGGAGGAATGAAGCTGAGAGCCCAGACTGATGGAGGATTAGGAGAAGCTGAGAGCCCAGACTGAGGAGGAGTGAAGCTGAGAGCCAGACTGAGATGGAGGAGGAAGCTGAGAGCCCAGACCGCTGAGGAGTGAAGCTGAGAGCCCAGACCGCTGGAGGAGTGAAGCTGAGAGCCCAGACTGATGGAGAGTGAAGCTGAGAGCCCAGACTGATGGAGGAGTGAAGCTGAGAGCCCAGACTGAGGAGGAGTGAAGCTGAGAGAGCCCAGACCGCTGGAGGAGTGAAGCTGAGAGCCCAGACTGATGGAGGAGTGAAGCTGAGAGCCCAGACTGAGAGGGAGTGAAGCTGAGAAGCCCAGACTAATGGAGGAGTGAAGCTGAGAGCCCAGACTAATGGAGGAGTGAAGCTGAGAGCCCAGAATAATGGAGTGTAGCTGAGAGCCCAGACTGATGGAGGAATGAAGCTGAGAGCCCAGACTGATGGAGGAGGGAAGCTGAGAGCCCGACCACTGGAGGAGTGAAGCTGAGAGCCCAGACCACTGGAGGAGTGAACTGAGAGCCCAGACCACTGGAGGAGTGAAGCTGAGAGCCCAGACTAATGGAGTGTAGCTGAGAGCCCAGACTGATGGAGGAATGAAGCTGAGAGCCCAGACTGATGGAGGAGGAAGCTAGAGACCCAGACCACTGGAGGAGTGAAGCTGAGAGCCCAGACCACTGGAGGAGTGAAGCTGAGAGCCCAGACCACTGGAGGAGTGAAGCTGAGAGCCCAGACTGATGGAGGAGTGAAGCTGAGAGCCAGACTGATGGAGGAGTGAAGCTGAGATCCCAGACTGATGAGAGAGTGAAGCTGAGACACCGATCCAGAGATACAGAGAGGCGTCAGACATCTGATCTAGGCCTGTCTCAAAACATTTCACATAAATGAATGAATGTCCATGAATGAAAGGTTTCATTCCAGTCAGAAGTGTAGAGGTCAGAACAGACATTTCCGCTGCAGTGGCATCCAACATACACATGGTCCAGGGAGACTATGATCTTTGTGGAAAAATACCTGATAGTTCCAACGAAAATCGCCCAAATATCCTGATACTAATGTTAGGCCTTATTAGGTTCCCAAACGGTGGGTTAGGACCCATGGGTGGGTAGTGGCTGACTCTCTCTTGAACACAGCTACAGAGAAGCTCTCTTTAGGTGTCAGTCCAGGGGCATTGATCTTTGCACGAACATACAACTGATGATGGCTCCAACAGAACTTTAAAAATAACTATCTCCTGATATTCATCTTATTATTTTTCCCACAACAAGAGGTTGAGCACCATTAGTGGGGTAATGGCTGATTCCCTCTTAAACACAGCTGCAGAGCAAGTTTCCAGACCTAGCGTTAGTTCATCAGACCATAGAGATAGTGAGGGTTATTATTCATGTAAATGGTGATGACCACCGACCATCCCTCATATCTATTATAATAAAGCTGTCTCTGTCTCCATCCTCCCCTAGCATCTGAGCAGTACAGCTGGCTCGGTCTCCATCCTCCCCTAGCGTCTGGGGCAGTACAGCTGGCTCTGTCTCCATCCTCCCCTAGCGTCTGGGGCAGTACAGCTGGCTCGGTCTCCATCCTCCCCTAGCGTCTGGGGCAGTACAGCTGGCCCTGTCTCCATCCTCCCCTAGCGTCTGGGGCAGTACAGCTGGCCCTGTCTCCATCCCCTCCTAGCGTCTGGGGCAGTACAGCTGGCTCGGTCTCCATCCTCCCCTAGCATCTGATGCAGTACAGCTGGCTCGGTCTCCATCCTCCCCTAGCATCTGATGCAGTACAGCTGGCTCGGTCTCCATCCTCCCCTAGCGTCTGGGGCAGCACAGATGGCTCTGTCTCCATCCTCCCCTAGCGTCTGGGGCAGTACAGCTGGCTCGCGTCTCCATCCTCTCCTAGCGTCTGGGGCAGTACAGATGGCTCTGTCTCCATCCTCCCCTAGCGTCTGGGGCAGTACAGCTGGCTCGGTCTCCATCCTCTCCTAGCGTCTGGGCAGTACAGCGGCTCTGTCTCCATCCTCCCCTAGCGTCTGGGGCAGTACAGCTGGCTCGGTCTCCATCCTCCCCTAGCGTCTGGGGCAGTACAGCTGGCCCTGTCTCCATCCTCCCCTAGCGTCTGGGGCAGTACAGCTGGCCCTGTCTCCATCCTCTCCTAGCGTCTGGGCAGTACAGCTGGCTCGGTCTCCATCCTCCCATAGCATCTGGGGCAGTACAAGCTGGCCCTGTCTCCATCCTCTCCTAGTGTCTGGCAGTACAGCTGGCCCTGTCTCCATCCTCCCCTAGCGTCTGGGGCAGTACAGCTGGCTCGGTCTCCATCCTCCCCTAGCGTCTGGGGCAGTACAGCTGGCCTGTCTCCATCCTCTCCTAGCGTCTGGGCAGTACAAGCTGGCTCGGTCTCCATTCTCTCCTAGCGTCTGGGGCAGTACAGCTGGCTCGGGCTCCATCCTCTCCTAGCGTCTGGGGCAGTACAGCTACACGTACTATTGTTTGTACAGATGAACGTGGTACCTTCAGGCGTTTGGAAATTGCTCCCAAGGATGAACCAGACTTGTGGAGGTCTACAATTTTTTTTCCTGAGGTCTTGGCTGATTTCTTTTGATTTTCCCATGACGTCAAGCAAAGAGGCACTCAACAATGGCGCCGGAAGAAATAGCAGCAGTTTTACCGGCGCCCAACCCCAATTGTGCTATTATGTGGGGGGTTTTCGCGTTATTTGTAACTTATTTTGTACATAATGTTTCTGACACCGTATTTTACGGCAAAAAAGAGCTTCTGGGTATCAGGACAGCGATCACTCACCTCGGATTAGACAAAGATTTTTTCTACAACAAGCAGGATGCACAAGACATTCTCCAAACACCCCACAGGGCCGATATCCCCGTTATTTGCAAGAGGAAGCAAGGCAGGTACAGAGGACAAAGAGCCGGATGCCTAGTCAGGACTCGGAGAAGGTGAGTGGGAAAGCTGCCGTTACCGTCAATATTACTCTCCAACGTGCAATCATTGGACAATAAATTAGACGAGGTACGATCATGAATATCCTACCAACGGGACATCAAAAACTGTAATATCCTGTGTTTCATGGAATCGTGGCTGAATGACGAGATGGATATTCAGCTAGCGGGATATACGCTGCACCGGCAAGATAGAACAGCACACTCCGGGGGCGGTCTGTGCATATTTGTAAACAACAGCTGGTGGTGCACGAAATCTAAGGAAGTCTCTAGATTTTGCTCGCCTGAAGTAGAGTAGAATGTGATAAATTGCAAGCCATACTACTTGCCTAGAGAGTTTTAAGCTATACTTTTCGTGGCTGTTTATTTACCACCACAGACAGATGCTGTCTAATTTTCCGGATTAACTGACCTTTATGTCTTTTGATGTCTTCACTATTATTCTACAAATTAGAAAATAGTCATAAAAAAAAAGAAAAACCCTTGAATGAGTAGATGTGTCCAAACTGTTGACTGATACTGTATATACAAAAGTATGTGGACACCCCTTCAAATTAGTGGATTTGGCTATTTCAGCCACACCCATTGCTGACAGGTGTATAAAATGCAGTACACTGCCATGCAATCTCCATAGACAAACATTGGCATAAAATGGTCTCACTGAAAAGCTCTGGCACCGTCATAGGTGCCAGAGTGCACCGTCACCGTCATAAATCTGGCACCGTCATAGGATGCCACCATTCCAACAAGTCAGTTCGCCAAATTTCTGCACTGCTAGAGCTGCCCCGGTCAACTGTAAGTACTGTTATTGTGAAGTGGAAACATCTAGGAGCAACAACGGATCAACTGCAGAGTGGTAGGCCACTCAAGCTCACAGAGCGGGATGTCAAAGTGCCGAAGCTCTTATCGTCTGTCCTCACCACCGAGTTCCAAACTGCCTCTTGAAGCAACGTCAGCACAAAAGCTATTCATTGGGAGCTTCAGAAATGGGTTTCCAAGACTAAGATCACCATGCGCAATGCCGACTGCGAGTCAGGCCTAATCACCCAACATCAGTGCTCGACCTCACTAATGCTCTTGTGGCTGAATGGAAGCAAGTCCCTGCAGCAATGTTCCAGCATCTAGTGGAAAACCTTCCCAGAAGAGTGGAGGCTGTTATAGCAGCAAAGGGGGGACCAACTCCATATTAATGCCCATGATTTTGGAATGAGATATTCAACGAGCAGGTGTCCACATACTTTTGGTCATGTAGTGTATTTACCAAGTACTTTCACCCATTCGTCACAACACCATTTAAAGTCAGAGTCGGGCATGACTTGCTGTTACATTAATGATCACACACTGGTGACCTGACATCATAAATCCCTACGGTAAATAGCTGCCATGCACTAGCTGTACAGGTTCAGGCCTGGGGGTGATGGAAGAAGTCCGTTGGAACATGATTACTGCGGGAAAAACTGCTATAAATCCCAGCAGTCACACCCTGCAGGAGAGAAATGGTTACGATAATACCTGCATGTACAGTACTAACCTGGAATACAGTACATGCTGTAATACCGGTTCTGGAGGATCCTTCACAGCAATTCCCGTTCCACCATGATAAATTGTCATGTCAATAATCTGTTATAATGTCATGGATAGGGGCTAATTTGTCTTGGTCAGGTCATGTGTTATCTGTAATGTAACTTTTTACATGTTTGTCCTTTAGTGTTATCCAAAGCCACTCACAGTTCATCTTAAGATAGCTAAGTGGGACAATCACATATCTCAGTCATAGTAAGTACATTTTTCCTCAATAAAGTATCATAAAGTCAGAGATAGTAGTGGGGGGTGGGGGGGTAACTGTGTGTTAGATAACAAAAGTCAATTTTGTATTATTATTATTTTATGATTATTTATTTTCTTTTTTTAATGTCGGGGGGGAGGAGGGAGGTTATTGTGGTATTATTTAAGATACTCCATTCCTTTTTCAGGAAGCTGGAACATGAAGAGGACAGCAGGCCCTTGGTACTTCCGGTTTTAATTCTAACTAACTGTCATTATTGCTCAAGCAACATTGTGCAATATTGCATTCTTTCAACACACACACACACACACATTTGATGCAAGGCTGCTATATTGCATAAAAATAATCCATGTCATAAGCAAAGCTCATTTAGTTGATTTTTTTAAAAAGTTGATTAAATAGAGAGCTCTGATTTACTTAGTGTGTTTGATTTAAGACGGCTGGCATTTCAAGCAGCTTTAATATTTCTGAAGCAATTTACATTTTGGCACTAATGAAACACAATTTCTGTGCCAGAGTTTAGATGGAGTTATTGCGTGAACAGGTGAAGTGACCTGTAGAAGGACGCAGCAGAGTACAGTCCACATATCTGGTCTGATATATTTAGAAATACACAGACGTACGTAAGTGCATTTTAATGACGGAAGCAGACCACTCTCCTTGGCTTACCAGTCGATGTAGAAACATAAGCTGTTTCGGTACATTATGACAAAACTTATCAAATGTTTATTTTTTTTATGTACATTTCTAAACCTCACACACAAACTGGTTCAGTGTGTTTTTCTACTGTTTATCACCTGTTCACGTGAACTGGACTTGCTTGCCTCAAGGTGTGTCAGGGGGTTGTCTTATCAAAACCATGCTGACACCTCACAACACAACTCACACAACCCCACACACATGCAGCGTCCGGATGTGCTTGAGCCTGTACCTACAAAACATGTGCAACTCCAATGAAAATAAACCAAACTATGACTACTCTGAGATCTTTCAGTCAACTCCAACACTAGAATACATAGAGTATTTTCGTTCTGAAGACTTTGCAGTGGTTGTTGTTGTGATGTGGTTATTGTTGTGTTGTGCCGGTGTCATACATTCAACATTGATTTTCAAGGCTGTTTTGATAGATTGCCTAACAGTTTGTTATGATCAATATTTGGATCCCATTCAAATCAATGACACTTCTCCCTGGTCACTGTTGAAATACTGTAAAGAGGAGGATGAAAGGAGAGGAATTAGTCATATCTCTTTTAAACAATACTATCTGACATACCATAGGCTACTTAGCCAAAAAATCTGTAAGTAATACGCAGGATGGACAGAGTTTCTGTCTGAACAGGCTGAGGCAGTTAGAGGGGGAAAGGTAAAGATTTTTTGTTGGTGCACCAGGCAGCTATTTACACTCTGACAGGAGTAGTCGACAGAGAGGCAACTGCTACCTGACACACAGCCAGTCCTGCACACACTCACTCCTCACTCTGGGAATGAATACAGATTATTGTAAATCCTCTAATGTGGATGACTGGCTTCTATGTAGTCACCTCTGTGTCACTCTGTCATTATCATTGTATGAGGTATTATTGGTTGGTTTTCCCCTGTGCTGTGACATGTGTAAACAGTGCCAGTCAAAAGTTTGGACACACCTACTCATTCAAGGGTTTTTCTTTATTTTACTATTTTCTACATTGTAGAATAATAGTGAAGACATCAAAACTATGAAATAACACACATGGAATCATGTAGTAACCAAAAAAGTGTTAAACAAATCAAAATATAAACACCTGGAATGTTTTTCCAACAGTCTTGAAGGAGTTCCCACATATGCTGAGCACTTGTTGGCTGCTTTTTCTTCACTCTGCGATCCAACTCATTGCAAACCATCTCAGTTGGGTTGAGGTCGAGTGATTGTTGAGGCCAGGCCATCTAACGCAGCACTCCATCACTCTCCTTCTTAGTCAAACCCCGAGGGCTCTCTATGGTCAGGGTGCGACAGCCATTTGTATTTCATATACCTTTGACTATTGGATGTTCTAATAGGCTGGCAATACTAAAGTGCCTAATCTCAGGAGTTGATAGGCTTGAAGTCATAAACAGCGCWGTGAATCAAGCATTGCTAGTGTAACGGATGTGAAATGGCTAGCTAGTTAGTGGTGGTGCGCGCTAATAGCGTTTCAATCGGTTACGTCACTCGCTTTGAGACCTTGAAGTAGTGGTTCCCCTTGCTCTGCAAGGGCCGCGTCCTTTGTGGAGCGATGGGTAACGATGCTTCGTGGGTGACTGTTGTTGATGTGTGCAGAGGGTCCCTAGTTTGCGCCCGGGTCGGGGTGAGGGGACGGACTAAAGTTAAACTGTTACAAAGGCCTGATTCACGCAGTCTCCTTTGAACAGTTGATGTTGAGATGTGTCTGTTACTTGAACTCTGTGAAGCATTTATTTGGGCTGCAATTTCTGAGGCTGGTAACTCTAATGAACTTATCCTCTGCAGCAGAGGTAACTCTGGGTCTTCCTTTCCTGTGGCGGTCCTCATGAGAGACAGTTTCATCATAGTGCTTGATGGATTTTGCGACTGCACTTGAAGAAATGTTTGAAGTTCTTGAAACTTTGCAGATTGACTGACCTTCATGTCTTAAAGTAATGATGGACTGTCATTTCTCTTTGCTTACCATAATATGGAATTGGTCTTTTACCAAATAGGGCTATCTTCTGTATATCACCCCTACCTTGTCACAACACAACTGTTTGGCTCAAACACATTAACAAGGAAAGAAATTCAACTTTTAACAAGGCACACCTGTTAATTGAAATGCATTCCAGGTGACTACCTCATGAGGCTGGCTGAGAGAATGCCAAGAGTGTGCAAAGCTGTCATCAAGGCTAAGGGTGGCTAGAATTGAAGAATCTCAAATACAAATATAAAATATATTTGCTTTTTTGCTTACTACATGATTCCATATGTGTTATTTCATAGTTTTGATGTCTTCACTGTTATTCCACAATGTAGAAAATAGTAAAAGTAAAGAAAAACCCTGGAATGAGTAGGTGTGTCCAAACTTTGGACTGGTACTGTATATTGTGTGTATTATCCATTTTTTCTATCTGACAAACAGGCTACACTAGGCAGTCTCTTCTGACTAACAGTATCACCTCTTATTTCATGAAGGACAGAGTTTCTGTCGGAACAGGCTACAGACATATCACCTCTTCTTTCAGGGAACGAGTGGAAAGATTTGTCACCCAGTGTCACAACATTTAAATGCAAAGTGTTATTATGAGAGAACAACATGATCATCTTCCAGGGTTTCTCAAGAATCCTCTCCTGGGAGACCAGCTCCTCCAAGTGATCCTTTTGGATCAGGGTGTGAGAGTTACATTTACATTTAGGTCATTTAACAGACGCTCTTGTCCAGAGCAACTTACAGTTAGTGCATCCATCTTATCCCCTAAGGTCGATGTCTGCTCCCTCGCGGACATGTAATTAGCATAATAACAAAACCCACATAAAAAACAGTCAGTTTAAGGTAGAGATATCTGTTTTTTTGCGTTGGATGCGTCTCAGTCCATCGCATCAGCTGATGTTGGACGTCTGCATCTGAGGTGAAAGGTGACAGAGCTAGAGCGGTGTTTGTCAAACCATGAGATATCCCAAATACAAACTATTATGACCCCTATATGGAAAGGTGAAACTCTCACAGACATGATGGTTTTCTCCGTTTAGCTCTAAGACCCCCACAAGTGTCTTGGGACTCGTCTGAAGTTGGTACATCCCATCTGCCAACTTCTGTCTGTAGCGTCTCAACAGTTTGAGTTAGACACTAATATGACCCCTCTGTGGAAAGGTGAGACTCAATTGTTTTGTTTTAGGATGACCACAGGTCTCACAAGACTCGTCTGAAGATCCCCTGGTACCAGTTGAAAAAATATATGTATTATATATATGGAGACTGTTTAATGCCGAAAATAAGGGGTTAAATACATGTACAAAAACATTCTAGAAATATTTCCTGATCTTTCTTATATCTCTCAGATATATAGGACAGACACTTCAGAACAAACAAACTTGTTTTTTGGGGGAGGATTATCTGTTATTCAATGTGTTTGTATGGGCTAATAGCAGTAAGGCCAACATTTTTTTTTATCAAATAATATTTTTAAATATATTTTGTATACTTAAAGGGGTCTTAAAATTCAAAATCAAATAGCTAAATTATCCTTGGTATGAGCTTCTTAAAACAATTCCATATAGCTTAGTAGAATTTCTTTTAAAAAACTGTTTTTGCTTGGTCATTATGGGGTATTATGTGTAGATTGAATGTAATTCAATACATTTCAGAATAAGGCTGTAACGAAGAAAAAAAATATGGAAAAAGTCAAGGGGTCTGAATGCTTTCCGAATGCACTGTAAATCACAGTCGTAGCAAGTTAAACTTTCCTCAATAAAGTAGCTCTCTGTAAAGTATAGTGTTAGTGAGAACTAGAGGTTGACCGATTAATCGGCATGGCAGATTAATTTGGGCCGATTTCAATTTTCATAACAATCAGTAATCAGCATTTTTGGACTCCGATTATGGCCAATTACATTGCATTCCACAAGGAAACTGCGTGGCAGGCTGACCACCTGTTACGCGAGTGCAGCAAGRAGCCAAGGTAAGTTGCTAGCTAGCATTAAACTTATCTTATAAAAAACAATCAATCTTCACATAATCACTAGTTAACTACACATGGTTGATGATATTACTAGGTTGACTAGCTTGTCCTGTGTTGCATATAATCAATGCGGTGCCTGTTCATTTATCATTGAATCACAGCCTACTTCGCAAAACGGGTGATGATTTAACAAAAGCACATTTGCGAAAAAAAGCACAATCATTGCACGAATGTACCTAACCATAAACATCAATGCCTTTCTTGAAATCAATACACAGAAGTATATTTTTTTAAACCTGCATATTTAGTTAAAATAAATTCATTAGCAGGTAATATTAACTAGGGAAATTGTGTCACTTCTCTTGCGTTCAGTGCACGCAGAGTCAAGGTATATGCAACAGTTTGGGCCACCTGGCTCGTTACGAACTAATTTTACAGAATTTTACATAATTATGACATAACATTGAAGGTTGTGCAATGTAACAGTAATATTTAGACTTAGGGATGCCACCCATTCAAAAAATACAGAACGGTTTCGTATTTCACTGAAAGAATAAACGTTTTGTTTTCGAAATGAACGTTTCTGGATTTGACCATATTAATGATCAAAGGCTCGTATTTCTGTGTTTATTATATTATTATTAAGTCTATGATTTGATATTTGATAGAGCAGTCTGACTGAGCGGTGGTAGGCAGCAGCATGCTCGTAAGCATTCATTCAAACTTTACTGCGTTTGCCAGCAGCTCTTAGCAATGCTTGAWRCACAGCGCTGTTTATGACTTCAAGCCTATCAACTCCTGAGATTAGGCACTTTAGTATTGCCAGCCTATTAGAACATCCAATAGTCAAAGGTATATGAAATACAAATGGCTGTCGCCCCCTGACCATAGAGAGCTCTATGGTGTAATAGGTCAGGGTGTGACTAGGGGGGTTTCTAGGTATTATATTTCTATGTTGGTGTGTCTGTACGGTTCCCAATTGGAGGCAGCTGATAATCGTTACCTCTAATTGGGGATCATACTTAGTGTGTCCTTTTTCCAACCTGCGATGTGGGATATTGTTTTGTATGAGTGCCTATGTGTGCTACGTATTGCACGATCGTTATATCTGTGTTGTTTTGGAAGTTTCACTGTCGTTAAAATGTGGAACTCTACTCACGCTGCGCCTTGGTCCTATTATTCATAAGTCGTTCGTGACAATGGCATAGAGAGAAATAGTCGACGYGGCATAATTCCTATAATAACTACAACCTAAAACTTCTTAACTGGGAATATTGAAGAACTGGGAATATTGAACCACCAGCTTTCATATGTTCGCATGTTCTGAGCAAGGAACTTAAACGTTATATTTTTTACATGGCACATATTGCACTTTCACTTTTTTCTCCAACACTGTGTTTTGCATTATTTAAACCAAATTGAGCATGTTTCATTATTTATTTGAGACTAAATAAATCTTATTTATGTATTATATGAAGTTAAAATAAACGTGTTCATTCAGTATTGTTGTAATTGTTCTGGTCCTCCAATAATCGATATCGGTATCAGCGTTAAAAAAAAAAAATATCGGACGATCTCTAGTGAGAACAGTACAAGTGTCAGTGTTAATGCAACTACGGCAAGACTGTTAGTTCATTTTATTATTATGTTATTCTGCTCTGGGTTAACCATCTCTATCAAAGTGTTTTCCATTCATTTATTAATTCACATGATACCATTGTTGGTGCAGGACATGAAATTAAAATGATGTATATATTTATGTATTCATTTGTTTGTTTATTTATTATTCCTTCATTCATTTAGTAGACAACGTGAAATGTGCATTTTATTCAAACATGATATAATTTGATGCAGAATGGTGTTCATTGAGGACATACAGTGGGTTAAGCTATATTTCAGTTGAGGACATATTTCTTCAACGCTACTGGATCCTGAACAGCAGCCAGGCTTCAGAATTGACAGATTCAATAAAAAGGTAATAAAAGTTGAGACAGGGCCAGAGGTGTGTTGTATTATTTCGATTGTTTTCCCTCTGGAGAGAACGTGAGGAAGCTCATCCATCATCTTCTGCACTTTAGATTTACAGCATTAAACTGGCAGCAGAGTTGCTGCAGTGCAACCTACAGCATTAATGTTAAATACATTTCTTTATATTTGACCGTACATTCTAGTGTTTTACTGTTGAAATTTCATTAAAGTCTTACAGCTTTCCCCCTTTTTACTCGTGAACTACTTCTTGTGAGGAATTGATACAAGCAGAGCACACCACCGCTAACTAACTAGCAATTTCACATCCGTTACACTCACCCCCCTTTCGACCTCCTCCTTTTCCGCAGCAACCAGTGATCCGGGTCAACAGCATCAATGTAACAGTATAACTTTGCGTCCGTCGCCTCGCCCGGACCCGGGCGCGAACCAGGGATCCTCTGCACACATCAATAACTGACACCCACGAAGCATCGTTACCCATCGCTCCACAAAAGCCGCGGCCCTTGGGGAGCAATCGTCACCGATTGAAAGGCTATTAGTGCGCACCACCGCTAACTAGCTAGCCATTTCACATCCGTTACACCTTCAATATAAAAGTCCCCAATTAAAACTGATCCAAACGGATACACATAGTGGAATAATGCCATATTTGGACTAGACAATGCAAAAAAAAAAAGTTGGAATGTTGTTTATATAACTTTTTAAAGTTTTTTTTAATATACATTTTACAAACAGCAACAAAAAAAAAAACGTTCAAATCCCACTGTGGATTTATTAGACTGCATAAATGCATTGGGGGCATTCATACAGTGTACACTGTATATGCACTGTTCAGCCTTACCTATGGAAGGTGCACCCATGCAATGGGCTATCAGTTTACTCAGTGACACCTACAGAACACAACTATGTAGAGTTTACACAAATATTGGTGTCATGGGTCTTATTGCAGGACTCTGAAACCACTGTGAAATGAGCCACATTAAGCTCACCAGTCAACCTATTGTGCATATGACATCCTCTCTGAATTACCCAAAATGATAAATCCCATATTGGTCTTTCACAGTCAGGCCAACCCAAGCTGTACTGTGCATTAGGCTAATAGTAGGCCAACCCAAGCTGTACTGTGCATTAGGCTAACAGTAGGCCAACCCAAGCTGTACTGTGCATTAGGCTAATAGTAGGCCAACCCAAGCTGTCCTGTGCATTAGGCTAATAGTAGGCCAACCCAAGCTGTCCTGTGCATTAGGCTAATAGTAGGCCTACTATTAAAACAGATCAACGGAGTCAGAAATTCACCGGTTTCAGATGTTCCACAGGTTTTCGTTCTCAAAGTCACACTTTTTTTTTTTTTTTTTACAGCAAAACAAAACAATTATATGGTCTATGTCCATAGCAATGCTTAAACCACACCAGGAGACCACTTTTGAAGTCTGGGGGGGGAAAAAATCTAATAAAATGTTGATTTTTGAGAACGGTTACCCTTTAATTGAGTGTGCAGCAGGCACGTGGCGCTACTGTTTGATTAGGGGTGGTTCTGTAGCGCATGAGATGGAGTATGCGAAAGAATTGGCCACTGGATTGATGCAAATAATCGTGATATCATCTTGACAGGTAAGCGCAGGCTACTTTGTAGCTAGTTAACATTTAATAGAGAAAGTTTTTGGGAAAGTCTTTCCATCTACCAGAAGACTGTTAGTGGTATCATTAGCATCACTATATTTGCCCTGTTCCTTAATTGTTTGAAACCTGACCGTTTTACTTTATATTATCAGGCATGTTTTACCTTGCTTCAAAGTAGCCTATAGACAAAATTCCCACCATAGAAACGTGAATGTAATTATTTTTTTATACGTATCGGTGGGGATTAAGAAGTGAGTATAAGCAATGCCCACTGAAAAATAAGAGGGTATATGACGTATACCCTCCACTACCCGGTGTCCTGTTCAAGGCCCATGTAACGTAATTAGCACGGAGTAATGAGTTGGATTCTGTTTCCACATGCAAAAGTGATTGCTTTTGACAAACACTCTTTATCTGCCTTGCCAATGAAAAGTAGTTCGAAAATTCAAACATATATATTTTAATAAGGAACATGTATGTTTCTGGACGATGCACAATGCTGCCTTGTTGACGACATGACCGAGCGGCGCAGACTACTGTTCGATCTGAGACGGCGCCCCTCCCTCAGTGCTTTTGCCAGTTCACGTCACGGGCCTTATAGACTGGTGCTGCGCGGCTCATCATAATCGAAACCGCCAAATGCCATTAATATCATTCTCTCTTGTGCTACGAAAAACGTGAAAATCAGTTGGACTTTATGAAGGCTCTCCATTGATTGGCTAACTTCTTTTTCTCATGAAAGTACTTCTTTGTTTGGGCTACTAGGCGACTGCCTGGTCAAACACGAGGTAGACTGAGGCACCTTCGCAGGGTTGGATCTCCCACTTGTTGACAGCTACAGAGAAAGTCGATATTTTGTCGCAGCTGCAGAGGTAAGAGTTACAATTTCACTTTAAATACAGACGAGTTTAAATAACCTAATTGGCACATTGTATAGTCATTATACCATAGTAGCCTGAAACATTTTTCCATATAATATAAATAATTTTGGCAATGGCTCTCCGAATTAAATATGATCAAATCTTCGAGACAATTTTTTTAGGCATAAGTTAATTACCTTAAAGGGGAACTTTGAGATCGAATTTTAAAAAATGATAATGAAATATACCCATTCATTCTTGAAGAATATAATTGATAAATGCCTAATGAGCTTAGTTAAATTGTGGTACCTCATCAGAACCCAAAATATACACTTGTTTTCACTCCATTGTTTGTAAATAAAGTAATGTAAACCAATACTGTATAACCTCAAAACACGTTTTAAAACTAGAATCTTGTTTCGTGGATGGTCAGTCCTTTCATCCGTAACTTTGTCTGTGAATTTGAGAGTGGATACGTTTCTCCAGTCCTATCCCTCTGTTGTTTACCCAACCAGTGGCGTGTGGTAACTCCTATGTTATTGTTTGATCTTGCAGATTACCCCCTTTAAACCACATAGCTATTTAAACCTGTCTTCACGTGTCAACAACACGAGGTGTCCTAATATTGCTGTTCAATAACCTTCACTGTGTCATGATGAAGGGTTGGGAATTTGTAGTCCTATTACTGTAATTCGTAAAAACAGGAAATCCTATTTTGGTGGTGCACTTTAGAGCAGCACGTTGATAAAGCCAACTGTTGATAAAGCCAACCGTTGATGAAGCCAACCGTTGATGAAGCCAACCGTTGATGAAGCCAACCGTTGATAAAGCCAACTGTTGATGAAGCCAACTGTTGATGAAGCCAACCGTTGATGAAGCCAACCGTTGATGAAGCCAACCGTTGATGAAGCCAACCGTTGATGAAGCCAACCGTTGATAAAGCCAACCGTTGATAAAGCCTGCCGTTGACTTACTCTTTCCTTAAGTACACACACTTTGTTTGAGATTCAATAATATTGGATTAGAAACAGCAAGGACTATGTTGTGCGTATGGAGTACAGTACCCACTCCGTTGTACAGCTTTCCATAGCTCTACCTTCTGTCCCAGACGTGTTTAGGCTACTCATTGTTTCCCATTTCCCCTTTATGCATTTAGCAGTGACATTTATTGTGGACTCCTGCTAAACTCTTCCTCCGCTGCTGAATATATTCCTAGGGGAAACACTGCTAATTATTAATTAAAACACATTGGCTGATGAATGCTATACAGCTGGTGCTATGACAGTGTTCTCTTTAACACCTAGCAGCAGAATAGTGTGTGTGTCTGTCTGTGTACACCTGTGTGTGCATCTTTTGTGATGGAAAACATAATACGTGTATAGTGACCACAGCTGTGTTTCCAGTAACAGTCCTGTTGGGTCGGACCACACCGGACATTAGTCAGGGTCCTGCGGGTGCTTTCTCTGTCTCCACTGGCACAGACATAGTTGACATAGAGGATGGAGGGAGGTTGAGAAGCAGTGTGTATTCTATGTTAACTGCCTCTCTCCTGGTCTGATGGGGGGTAACGTTCATTCAGGGATGGACGGACTATACAGGTTGGTGTCATTGCTACAGATGGTGGATTTGGGGAGTTCCTCACCTACATATTAAAGTGCTTTGAGACCTGGTGAGAAATAACAATACCATCCATTAATATGGTTTCCTGAACAAGGCAGTTAACCCACTGTCCCCCGGGCAGTTAACCCACTGTTCCCTGGGCGCCGAAGACGTGGATGTCGATTTAAGGCAGCCCCCCCTCACCTCTCTGATTCAGAGGGGTTGGGTTGAATGCAGAATACACATTTCAGTTGAAGGCATTCAGTTGTACAACTGACTAGGTATCCCACTTTCCCTTTCCTTTATTGGTCAGAGTTAACTGTCCTGCATGTCTCTGTAGTTTTAATAACGGTCCTTTCACCAGCTGCTCATTCACTTCCTCTTCGCCTTGCGAAACCATGACAACTTCTGACGATGCACTTGAGAGGGCTCTTCAGCGCATAAGTGCCTAAACACCCCTGTAGGATCTCCTTTTGGGTGTAACTGAAAGTCAGGAGCTGTAAGACTGTAGGTGTTTGGAGACTAAAAATAAGTAGTTTGTAGAATTGGTATTGAGCTACAGTACATAACGAATAAGTAGTTTGAAGAATTGGTATTGAGCTACAGTACATAACGAATAAGTAGAATTGGTATTGAGCTACAGTACATAACGAATAAGTAGTTTGTAGAATTGGTATTGAGCTACAGTACATAACGAATAAGTAGTTTGTAGAATTGGTATTGAGCTACAGTACATAACGAATAAGTAGTTTGTAGAATTGGTATTGAGCTACAGTACATAACGAATAAGTAGTTTGAAGAATTGGTATTGAGCTACAGTACATAACGAATAAGTAGTTTGAAGAATTGGTATTGAGCTACCGTACATAACGAATAGTAGTTTGTAGAATTGGTATTGAGCTACAGTACATAACGAATAAGTAGTTTGAAGAATTGTATTGAGCTACAGTACATAACGAATAAGTAGTTTGTAGAATTGATATTGAGCTACAGTACATAACGAATAAGTAGTTTGTAGAATTGATATTGAGCTACATGCTGAATAAGCTGTTCTACTCACTATGACATCAGATAGATAGTTGATGTTGCACTTAGCAGAGCAGACCCGCGTCGGGACACTTAGCAGAGCAGACCCGCGTCGGGACACTTAGCAGAGCAGACCCGCTTCGGGACACTTAGCAGAGCAGACCCGCGTCGGGACACTTAGCAGAGCAGACCCGCTTCGGGACACTTAGCAGAGCAGACCCACGTCGGGACACTTAGCAGAGCAGACCCGCGTCGGGACACTTAGCAGAGCAGACCCGCGTCGGGACACTTAGCAGAGTAGACCCGCGTCGGGACACTTAGCAGAGCAGACCCGCGTCGGGACACTTAGCAGAGCAGACCCGCGTCGGGACACTTAGCAGAGCAGACCCGCGTCGGGACACTTAGCAGAGCAGACCCGCGTCGGACACTTAGCAGAGCAGACCGCGTCGGGACACTTAGCAGAGCAGACCCACGTCGGGACACTTAGCAGAGCAGACCCGCGTCGGGACACTTAGCAGAGCAGACCCGCGTCGGGACACTTAGCAGAGCAGACCCACGTCGGGACGCTAGCAGAGCAGACCCACGTCGGGACGCTTAGCAGAGCAGACCCACGTCGGGACACTTAGCAGAGCAGACCCGCGTCGGGACACTTAGCAGAGCAGACCCGCGTCGGACAACTTAGCAGAGCAGACCCGCGTCGGGACACTTAGCAGAGCAGACCCGCGTCGGGACACTTAGCAGAGCAGACCCGCGTCGGGACACTTAGCAGAGCAGACCCGCGTCGGGACACTTAGCAGAGCAGACCGCGTCGGGACACTTAGCAGAGCAGACCCGCGTCGGGACACTTAGCAGAGCAGACCCGCGTCGGGACACTTAGCAGAGCAGACCCGCGTCGGGACACTTAGCAGAGCAGACCCGCGTCGGACACTTAGCAGAGCAGACCCGCGTCGGGACACTTAGCAGAGCAGACCCGTCGGGACCTTAGCAGAGCAGACCGCGTCGGGACACTTAGCAGAGCAGACCCGCGTCGGGACACTTAGCAGAGCAGACCCGCGTCAGGACACTTAGCAGAGCAGACTGCTGCTTCTGTGCATCAGATCTGATTTGTAGCCTCTTTCCAGTCACTCCATGTTCTTCTAGCGGTTCCCTAACTGTGTCATCCCAGGGGGAAGCCAGCTCTGGTGACACTAATCCCTAATGGTAGGTATTGTTTGTATTAATATTGACCCACAGTAGCACACAGAAATGTGGACACAAGTTGTTATGTGGAAGTTGTTGGTGTCCCCGCTGGGCTAGGTGAGGGTCAGGTTTGGGTTAAAAATAAACCCTGGCAACTTCCACTTTTGCCCTTCTGTCTATTTTAGAGTTGTACCTCATCTGTCCTGAGATTGATTGATGGCGTTTGTTTCTAGGGTTACAACGTCTGTCTCCAGATTGATTGATGATGTAATGTATTAAATCAGATATGGCCTTGGCTTTATTGTGTGTGTGTGTGTGTGTGTGTGGTGTGTGTGGTGTGTGTGTGGTGTGTGTGTGTGTGTGTGTGGTGTGTGTGTGTGTGTGTGTGTGTGTGTGTGTGTGTGTGTGTGTGTGTGTGTGCGCGTCAGAGCTTTAGACAGGGTGACCGCCCCCTCTCATCCATCCAGTAAAATCACAGACTGAAGAGGAGACTGCAGCATTAGTCATTGATTAGGCTGAGGAAAAGATGCCTTCCTCGATGGTCAGGGATTTAATCAGAGAATTTCATTATAGTGTGTGTGTGTAATCACTGTGCATGAGAAAGAGCAAATGGAAGATGAGGCTTAACGTTATCTTGTTGATATGTCTGGTTTTTGGTCACCTGCTCATGCAGTTCATAAATAAGTGTGTGTGTCTGACAGCTTCTGCAGTGTGTGAGTTTGCACCTGTCTATGCTTCCTGAAAATTCTCTGGATTAGACACAGCACCACATTAGGTGGCAATCTGGAGCTTTTCATTGGAAATGCACACACTCTGCAGAGATGTTCCAATGAAATGAAGGCGTTGGGCAAACCTTTTCCCCAAAGGACCATGGCAGCACTTCAGGGGGGTAGTGATGACATACACACACATTCACAGAGAGGGAGTACTTCAGCCATCGACACATTCACAGAGAGGGAGTACTTCAGCCATCGCACACATTCACAGAGAGGGAGTACTTCAGCCATCGCACACATTCACAGAGAGGGAGTACTTCAGCCATCGCACACATTCACAGAGAGGGAGTACTTCAGCCATCGCACACATTCACAGAGAGGGAGTACTTCAGCCATCGCACACATTCACAGAGAGGGAGTACTTCAGCCATCGCACACATTCACAGAGAGGGAGTACTTCAGCCATCGCACACATTCACAGAGAGGGAGTACTTCAGCCATCGCACACATTCACAGAGAGGGAGTACTTCAGCCATCGCACACATTCACAGAGAGGGAGTACTTCAGCCATCGCACACATTCACAGAGGGGGAGTACTTCAGCCATCGCACACATTCACAGAGAGGGAGTACTTCAGCCATCGCACACATTCACAGAGAGGGAGTACTTCAGCCATCGCACACATTCACAGAGAGGGAGTACTTCAGCCATGCACACATTCACAGAGAGGGAGTACTTCAGCCATCGCACACATTCACAGAGAGGGAGTACTTCAGCCATCGCACACATTCACAGGAGGGAGTACTTCAGCCATCGCACACATTCCACGAGAGGGAGTACTTCAGCCATCGCACACATTCACAGCAGAGGGAGTACTTCAGCCATCGCACACATTCACAGGAGGGAGTACTTCAGCCATCGCACACATATTCACAGCGTGCGAGAAGGGGGGGGGGGTTAATCACTGCCAGGAAACCGGTACTTCAGCCATCTCTCACACAACACACACTGTGATGTGGAATATTGGCACTCCCTTTCCATCCCCCTCACTTGTCATTCCTGGTATGACATGTTGTGAAACCATGCGTCACTGTTCAGACAATAGAAGCCTAGTATGTTTGTCTGAGATTCTAGACCTGACTTCCAAAGAAAATCTAACACTTGCCCACTTGTGTTTTGACTGAGAGAGATGTGGGTGATAATGATGTTTGATGGTGAAGGGCATAGGAAAATAATTGATGTTGCTGGTGAAGGGACTAGTTTAAGACATTGACGTGAAGGGACTAAGATAAAGAGATATGGTGAAGGAGCTAGGATAAGAGAGATATGGTGAAGGGACTAGGATAAGAGTGATATGGTGAAGGGACTAGGATAAGAGAGATATGGTGAAGGGACCTAGGATAAGAGAGATATGGTGAAGGGACTAGGAAAAGAGAGATATGTGAAGGAGCTAGGATAGAGAGATATGGTGAAGGGGACTAGGATAAGAGTGATATGGTGAAGGGACTGGATAAGAGAGAGATGGTGAAGGACTAGGAATAAGAGAGATATGGTGAAGGACTAGGATAAGAGAGAATATGGGTGAAGGGGCTAGGATAAGAGATATGGTGAAGGAGCTAGGATAAGAGAGATATGGTGAAGGGGCTAGGATAAGAGAGAATGGTGAAGGAGAAGGATAAGAGAGATGTGTGAAGGGGCTAGGATAAGAGAGATATGGTGAAGGGGCTAGGATAAGAGAGATGTGGTGAAGGGGCTAGGATAAGAGAGAGATGGCGAAGGGACTAGGATAAGGATTGATGTTGATGGTGAAGGGACTAGGATAAGAGATTGATGTTGATGGTGAAGGGGCTAGGATAAGAGATTGATGTTGATGGTGAAGGGGCTAGGATAAGACATTGATGTTGATGGTGAAGGGGCTAGGATAAGAGATTGATGTTGATGGTGAAGGGACTAGGATAAGAGATTGATGTTGATGGTGAAGGGGCTGGATATAGACATTGATGTTGATGGTGAAGGGGCCAGGTTAAAGAGAGAGATCTTGAAACACAGCATAAAGTCGTGGCCAAAAGTTTTGAGAATGACACAAATATTAATTTTCACAGTTTGCTGCTTCAGTGTCTTTTGATATTTTTGTCAGATGTTACTATGGAATACTGAAGTATAATTACAAGCATTTCATAAGTGTAAAAGGCTTTTATTGACAATTACATGAAGTTGATACAAAGAGTCAATATTTGCAGTGTTGACCCTTCTTTTTCAAGACCTCTGCAATCCACCCTGGCATGCTGTCAATTAACTTCTGGGCACATCCTGACTGATGGCAGCCCATTCTTGCATAATCAATGCTTGGACTTTTGTGGGTTTTTGTTTGTCCACCTGCCCTTGAGGATTGACCACAAGTTCTCAATGGGATTAAGGTCTGGGGAGTTTCCTGGCCATGGACCCAAAATATGATGTTTTGTCCCCGAGCCACTTAGTTATCACTTTTGCCTATGCAAGGTGCTCCATCATGCTGGAAAGGCATTGTTCGTCATCACACTGTTCCTAGATGGTTGGCAGAGGTGCTCTCGAGAGGCTGTGTTGGTACCATTCTTTATTTATGGCTGTGTTCTTAGGCACAATTGTGAGTGGGCCCACTCCCTTGGCTGAGAAGCAACCCCACACATGAATGGTCTCGAATGCTTTACTGTTGGCATGACACAGGACTGATGGTAGCGCTGACCTTGTCTTCTCCGGACAAGCTTTTTTCCCGGATGCCCCAAACAATCGGAAAGGGGATTCATCAGAGAAAATGACTCTACCCCAGTCCTCAGCAGTCCAATCCCTTTACCTTTTGCAGAATATCAGTCTGTCCCTGATGTTTTTTCTTGGAGAGAAGTGGCTTCTTTGCTGCACTTCTTGACACCAGGCCATCCTCCAAAAGTCTTCGCCTGCACTGGTGTGTGCAGATGCACTCACACCTGCCTGCTGCCATTCCTGAGCAAGCTCTGTACTGGTGGTGCCCCGATCCCGCAGCTGAATCAACTTTAGGAGACGGTCCTGGCACTTGCTGGACTTTCTTGGGCGCCCTGTAGCCTTCTTCACAACAATTCAACCACTCTCCTTGAAGTTCTTGACGATCCAATAAATGGTTAATTTAGGTGCAATCTTACTGRYAGCAATATCCTTAACTGTGAAGCCCTTTTTGTGCAAAGCAATGATGACGGCACGTGTTTCCTTGCAGGTAACCATGTTTGACAGAGGAAGAACAATGATTCCAAGCACCACCCTCCTTTTGACGCTTCCAGTCTGTTATTCGAACTCAATCATCATGACAGAGTGATCTCCAGCCTTGTCCTCGTCAACACTCATACCTGTGTTAACGAGAGAAACACTGACATGATGTCAGCTGGTCCTTTTGTGGCAGGGCTGAAATGCAGTGGATATGTTTTTGGGATTCAGTTAATTTGCAATTAATTGCAATTCATCTGATTACTCTTCATAACATTCTGGAGTAGATGCAAATTGCCATCATACAAACTGAAGCAGCAGACTTTGAAAATGAATATTTGTGTCATTCTCAAAACTTTTGGCCACAACTGTACAATCCAAGAGTGGGTAGTGGGGGGCAGACAGACAGGCATTCCCACTGCTAAACACTGTACTTGATTTTCCAGCTCATTAATGTTTCTTATAAAAACAAGAAGTGACGCAGTCAGTCTTTCCTTAATGAACTCTGAGCCAAGAGAGACTGGCATGCATAGTATTTACATCAGCCCTCTGATTACAATGAAGGGCAAGACGTGCCGCTGTGTTCTGGGCCAGCTGCARYTTAACTAGGTSTTTCCTTGCAGCGCTGGACCACACGACCGGACAATAAACAAGATTAGACAAAACTAGATCCTGCAGGACTTGCTTTGTGGAGTGTGGTGTCAAAAAAGCAGAACATCTCTTTATTACRGACAGACCTCTCACCATCTTTACAGCCATTGAATCTATACGTTTCGACCATGACAGTTTACAATCTAAATTAACACTAAGTAATTTAGTCTCTTCAATTTGTTCAACTGCCACACCATTCATTATCAGATTCAGCCTAGGTCTACAACTTAGGGAATGATTTGTACCAAAAGCCATAACACAAGTTTTCTCAACAACAGGTTATGATCAATAATATCAACGGCTGCACTGAAATCTAACAGTACAGTTCCCACAATCTTCTTCTTATCAATTTCTTTCAACCAATCCTCAGTCAATTGTGTCAGTGCAGTGATGTGCCCTTCTCTATAAGTATGCTGAAAGTCTGTTGTTAATTTGTTTACAGAGAAGTAGCATTGTATTTGGTCAAACACCATTTTTCCCAACGGTTCGCTAAGAGCTGGCAGCAAGCTGATAGGTCTGCTGTTAGAACCAGTAAAGACCGCTTTACCACGCGTTGGTAGTGGAATGACTTTGGCTTCCCTCCAGGCCTGAGGACAAAGACTTTCCTCTAGGCTAAGATTAAAGAGATGACAGATAGGAGTGGCTATAGACTCAGCTACCATCCTCAGTAGCTTTCCATCTATGTTGTCAATGCCAGGTTTGTCATTATTGATCGAAATACTTTTTCCACCTCTCCCACACTAACTTTACAAAATTCAAACTTGCAATGCTTTTCTTTCATTATTATTWTTTTTTTTATACCTTAATACCATGGCTTACTGTTCTTTGTTGTCATTTCCTGCCTAAGTTTGCCCACTTTGCCAATGAAGTAATCATTAAAGTAATTGGCAACATCAAATGGTTTTGTGATGAATAAGCCATCTGATTTCATTTTTGATTTCTTTATCATTGATCTTGGCTTCATAATACAGTTTCTTCCTCTTTTGTTGCGTTTAGTCACATTTTATTCCTCAATTTGCAATAAGTCAGCCAGTCAGCTGTGCAGTCAGATTTATTAGCCACTCCTTTTTCCCCATCAGAGATGCAGAAAGCATATTTAGTTTCTTTTAAAAAAGAACCATCAGTCAGCAGAAAAATAAATATAATTTTGACATAGAATTAAGCATAATGCTTATGGCTCTAGATTGCAGGAAAAGGGTGTTTCAGGTGTTTGAAAAATCCTAAATTCTCCAATTTACAGACAGGGGTCCAAGCCCCCCTACAGAGCACCTCCCCTAGCAATYCTCATGTACTTTGTGCCCCCTCAGATTTTTGGGGTTCATGACGCCAGTGGGTCTGTGTGTATCTAACCTAACATAGCGTAAAAGTGTATTTATCTCTGTCTGCGCCTAAAAGAACGGGCACAATGAATTATGGTCATTGTAGTTAATTACCACATTTCTGCACTGAACTAGGTTGAAAACTACAACTCTCTTCAGCCCTGCATTCCACATAGTTCTTGACTTGATTTCTCTCGTTAATTATTTGATTTCTTTTTAGAGAAATGGTGCCGTTGGGCTCACACAAAAAACTAAAAAGAATTCAAGTAATTGAACCGATGTCAGTCAATTAGTTATTTAACAACCACAAAAAAATAAATGTTGGTTAATTGCGCAGCACTGCAGGGTTGTCAACTTTGATGCAATTAAYCCACTCCTCTCTTCCCTGTTTCAGAATGTGAAGCTGTTGCCATGTCRATATCCTCTCTAGAAGTGTTCTCTACGGAACCGTTCCTAAATGGAACATTCACAGCAGAAGGTTCCTCCTCTGGACCATACACAGAACCCCACTCGGAGGACAACCTCATCGCCTTGGGCGACAACAATGTCACAGGGTCAGACTGCACCTATAAGGAGGATTTTAAGCGCTTCCTACTTCCTGCCATCTATAGTGTGGTCTTCCTGATTGGTCTGCCTCTGAACGGAGTGGTCATCCTGAAGATCTGGAGGTCACGACCCAACCTGACCCGGAGCAACGTCTACATGCTCAACCTGGCCACGGCTGACTTCCTGTATGTGATGTCACTACCTCTGCTCATCTACAACTACGCTAGTCATGACTACTGGCCCTTTGGAGAGCTGGCCTGCAAACTGGTCCGCTTTCAGTTCTACAGGTAGTATAGCTACTCATTAACTGACATATTCATATCATAGTTTTATAGATTACTTGAAAAACTCATACTTACAGTTCTACAAGTAATAATGAGTCATACACTGCATGTTACCTTTCTGTGGACAGATCTTTGAGTGGATTGTAGAGAGAAAACCCTGTCATTATAACATCAGTGATGTTATTTATTGTTTCCACAGTAACCTGCATGGCAGTATCCTGTTCCTGACCTGTATCAGCCTCCAGCGCTAYGTGGGCATCTGCCACCCTATGGCCGGCTGGCACAAGCAGGGGGGTCGCAGGCTGGCAYGGGTGGTCTGTGGGGGWGTGTGGCTGGTGGTCGCCSTCCTCTGTGCYCCCACTTTCCACTACGCCTCCACAGGAACACAACGCAACCGCACCGTCTGTTACGACCTGAGTCGACCGGAGCACTCGGCTGACTACTACCCCTATGGGATGGCTCTGACCTGCCTGGGCTTCCTGTTGCCTTTTATGGGCRTSGTGGYGTGCTACTGTCGCATGGGTCRCCTCCTCTGCCRCCCGCCRTCCTATCAGGGYGYTAMCATGGCMGCCTCAATGGAGAAACGGGACAAGGCGGTGAAGATGATAATCATCGTGGTGACGGTGTTCGCTGTGAGCTTCCTGCCGTTCCACCTTACTAAGACCATGTACCTGTTGGTACGAACCTTACCGGGTGCTCCGTGTGCGACACGGAACCTGTTCTCAGTGATCTACAAGTGCACCAGGCCGTTCGCCAGCATGAACAGCGTTCTAGATCCTATACTGTTCTACTTCACACAGCCGCGGTTCCGCAGGAGCACCAGAATACTGGTCACCAAGATCACCACTCTCAGAGACAGGGAACCAAGATGTGAGAAAGTGAAAAACCTCACCAAGAAACCTTGATTATTTAGAACCCATGTTTAACTAGAAGCTCATTCAATGGTAAACTCACTTTGAAACATAAGAACTAAGGTGTGTGTGAAACATCCACAGTCCACAGTTGTATTACACCAAGATACATGGGTTTTGGGTACCTAGAACCCATCCAGAACCCTCATTGACTTCTGCTCTGCCAGCATGGCAACAAGTCAGTGTGTTTGCTTGTGACTGTATGCTAAAATGCATGAAGTAGTCAGCCATAACACTGCGTTTGGTTGCCATAGTATTATGTAATGCATCCCGTATGTCTGAGCATACTGCTAGTTGTTTACTATATGAGCCACTAGGTGGCAGGTATTACCTACATGTCCCATGGCCTTAAAGGGATAATCGACCCCAAACCACAAATCCCTTTGATTAACAGTGTATAACACTAATATATGAAAACAATATATATATATATWATTTTTTTGGAACAAATGTTTCATTTTTAGCCATGTGAAAATCGATGTGGAATCTTTTGCAGCTCAAGTCAACTACAAAACATGCAATGCTCTCTTTCTGGGCTGGCTAGCTAGCAAACGTAGCTACACACAACAATAGCAAAGTCAATATCAGCATGCGAAGTAGCTAGTTGGCTGTAAAATCACCTAAACAAACTGCACTATCAATTTAGGAGTATATCTCACTGTGTTCAGTTTGCAGTTCCTCTCGGCCCAGAGTGAGTACAGAATACGTTGCTATGGCAACAATGATCCGTTCCCACGTTTCCCCACAGACACGCAGTGCGCATTGCGAGATGGTACTTGAAGGAGAAAACTGAGTTGAATAAATTGGTAGAGTGTTTTAGATTGAGCATATCTAAGTGAAATGTGTACTTTGTCATGATGATATTTGCCCGAGAAGCCGGTCTTTGGAGGATATATTGACACGGGTGTTGTTAGGCCCGAGACACTGGCTATGAGGGAATTATTGAAACAATGTTGCAAATGTCGGAGATACAGACAGCAAGGTTTATACAAATCTCCGCTGTTAAACTAAATGTTAGTATAAAAGAAATGTGAGATAATGTCTAGATGCTTTTTATAGTGGAGATCAAGTTCATACATTTCCTGGCTGGGTTGATGAGACAGTGGATTGCGCAGTGAGATGGAACAGAGTAAATAGGCATTTTAACGTCATAGATTTAGCCAGTGGTAATTTGCGGAATAGACACCGGCTGGAATGTGGTTTTAACCAATCAGGCACTCAGGATTAGACCCACCCGTAATATATATAATATATATATATATACACACACAAATGGATGGATGCGCTCTAGACAAGTATGCCCATACTATCTATTGGCCGATTTGGTGATCTGGAGTGCAGGTAATTGTTTTTAAAAGCTTTTATGAAATGTGWTGAGAACCATGTAGCTATGACGCGTTCCTTCACGATTTCCTGATTTCACAGACTGACCACTTCCAAGTTAAATCATGAGGAAATGTTTTACTTGACCTACCGATAGAACACATGCTTTCACCAAATTGACCAGAGTTTCATAAAAAATATATATATTCTGGGGGTGGATTATCCTTTTGAAATTGACTGTGGTGTGCTGTTTCCTGTGTGTACTGTACCTTTCCTATCTAATAGGTATTTAGACATTTTTAAAGTGAGAACGTCTGAGACAAACATTTTAAATGTCTTGAAATAAGCACTTGTATGCATGACAAAACATGTCCCTGGCATGTAGATGGATACTGATGCTTTGTGGTCTAATTCACTCAATAGTTGTGCCACTACAAGATGAGGTCTAGTTTTATTTTTAGTTAAATGTTGCTTAATGTGTTTTT
Organism: Salvelinus sp. IW2-2015; assembly: GCF_002910315.2. NCBI lineage: Eukaryota > Metazoa > Chordata > Actinopteri > Salmoniformes > Salmonidae > Salvelinus > Salvelinus sp. IW2-2015. The sequence goes on from NW_019945052.1 coordinate 73,454, forward strand.
GTTTTTCTGTTATTTTTTTCAAACCATGGCCTTGTAAATACATAAGTCTCCAARAGAATATCACAGGACTAACAGAGCAGCTGTTGTCCCTATGTGTATCAGCTGCAGAAGATTGGATTGCTCAATACCACTAATTATTGGCTTGTTTTGGTCAAATGTGAGTGACAGCTGATGTTTTTGTTCCTAAGTCTGTCTGGAATGTGATGTGTGCGTGCCTCAGTGAGTGTGATGTGTTTGTATAACCTCTTCCTTAGCATAAGGCCCTTAATGAAGTGATAACATAAGTTTGATATGTGGGGCACATGTCTSTATGGGTCTAATAGGAACCAAGATTGATGTCAGATGCTCTTCTTGGGGCGGATATAGTTCTGAGTCAGTGTATTTTTTTTTTTACAGTGAAATCTTATTTTTATAACATAAAGAGAACTGAATTATATTTTTGTTACAAATTTAGTTTTATTTCGTCACTTATGTTTGTATATGTATTTATTAGTTGTGTTGTTTTTCATACATGCCTCTGCTTTGTAGATGACCTCAAATTAACAAGCCTGTTGACACTGTAATAAACTTGCTGTTGTCAATAAAGATTACATGTATCAATCGAGTGTGTTTTATTCTGGTATACAGTTAATATATTAATTGGAAATGTTCTGTTCCTGCTCTGCCCCTCTACAAAAACAGTGGGAGCAGATTTTTGGGAGAGGTAGGTCATACGCTCGACACTAAGAGCAAAAAGGATGGTGAACTTTTATACATTGGCCGTAAGATGGCGCTGCGGTCAACATTCCATCGCCCAGAGGACGGTATAATATCCCTGCTCGAACAAAGAGCTGCCTTTACCAGACAGTCATGGGAAAAACCATAAATCATTGTGCATGAGAGAAAATGCTTTATAAATAACGTTGACACAATTCGCAAACACGACACTCACGACCCCGCGTGAGTCAGCACTAATAATCACTTAATTAAATACATTGACAGTGGGAACACTGTCACCAAGTGTTATTCTAGTTTAATTTAGTTTCAAGTACAATTTCTCAGCGCTCCGACGGTTTACACGGTCCTGAGCTATAATTATCCCTCTGTGTCCGCAATATCTGTTTTCTCCCATCTAAAAGGAAATGTGGTTTTTCTACCTATTCCCGAGGGGCTATGACAGCCCTTATACCACGACTAGTCCCGCCCACGACTGTTCTCTCATTCTCAGGCATTTGCATTCAAAAACATAAATCACTCATTATGTCAACAAAAATAAGGAATATAGCAACAGGTCGGGATTATAGTGAATTGTGAGTTTAGGGCAATCCGCGTGGATAAAGCGATGGGAAAGAGTCTGGAATATGGGGGAATCTATGGAGAAAAAACCCCTGCATAGTTGAAGGGAGAAACGTTTGGACAAACTTTTGCCCTTTTTCGTCGTGCTTGGATGCGATTCGAGAGGACATATTGTAAGGTCAGAATGCAGAATAGTTATCTATTTCTTTCACTTTGTTTACTCCATAATTCACTCTCCTTTTAGTGTAAACCCTTTGGCCTATTTTCAGTGGAGTAGAAAGAAAAATCCTTGCCAGCAAGTTGTGGTTAAAAAGTAGCCTATTGTACTTGGTTGAAAGGGGGTGAAAAGTGCCTTATCAATGAATTAGCAAAAGGAGATAAACGAACAAAATAAAGACGTGCACCATGGCAGAAAAGGAGAAGGTGTATCGCAGTGTCTCTTTCAACAAGTTAGGTTGTAGCGCGAACAAAAGTTGCTGTGAAGAACAACTAAACAAAACAACGATTTTTGAGGGTAGTAGCAGCGCCCTTCCCCCTCCGTCTACAGCAGCGGCCGAGAAAGCGCAGCCCTCGGCTATGCGTAATGTTAGTGTGTCAAGGAAAGTTTCCAAAATCTCCGCTGCCAGCCTCCCAACCGCAGAGCTAAAGAAAGGCTCGTCCACTCCTCTCTCCTCCATTTCTCCCTCTATTCGCCAACTCACTGAGAAGTTCAGTAGCACTAATTCGTCTCGAACGCATGGAGCTCCGAGCCCTGGCAGTAACGTTGCCGGGAAAAGCACAACTTTACCCAGGGTTAAAAGCAGCAGGGGAGAAGGGTCCCCATCTCGGAAATCATTCCATGAGGACAGTGGATATTTACAAGTTACTGACACGGTTTTAACAGTGTCTCCGAATGACACTAAAGTTCACGAACAGAAGTGTTATTCAGGCACAGACTCGGTCTCTGGCTCGGATTCGGAGAGAAATCAAAAATGGATGTATACTCGCAAATCTTGTCAAGGCAGCGTTGGGGCTGGTAAAATAGATAATTCCCAAATTGATCCGTCTGTCTCTTATAACAATAACTGCAGTAAGACTTCGAACACTGAGGATTACGTTTTTGTCAGTGGGGTGCGTGCCTGCAAGTCACACAGGAGCTATTTCCCAAGTCACCATGGAGATTCTCCTGTTCACGTTGACCTAACCTACTGGCCCAGTGTCACCAAGATCAGAGAGCTTTTTGATGCAGAGGATTTAAAATCTGCTGACCACCTCCAGCACTCCGCCAGCTCTAAAGACAACTCTTTAGCAGACATAAGCGACAGGCAGTCTCCCAACAGCCCAGCCCCTGAAGCCACTAGCCTCTCACTGCCAGACAGACACCTCAGCAGGGCTGCGTCCCTGGGCAGAGAGAGGAGACACCAGGGCATGGACTCAGCCTTTCACCCTGACCAGCACTACTCAGACGAGGCAGAGATTGAGCCAGCCAGCACTAKTATTAGTAGAAGTGGTAKGTTTYYTAGSGTGGCSSAGSCATCAAACACGCACAGAGCCCACAGCCCCAGCAGTGGAGGAGAGGGGCCTGAGACCYGGACWTCTAGTCTGAACTCTGACCCTCCACCCTCTGTCCTMGCYGCTGCMCCCRCYYCCCCACCTCGGAGCARCTCCRKGGGCCTCTCCTCCTCCYGTGTCYGCCCCKCTGKAGAGCAGMRGCAGAGCCAGGGGGCCGGGCAGCCCAGGGACAGTTTACATTCCTCACATAGCTCCTCCAGACCGGTGGCCCCCTCCTCTGATAGAGCTTCARCCAGGGCAGCMATCACAGCCCGCTGGAGGTTCAGCTCAGGAGACGAAGAAGAGGAGTACCACCGAGCAGGAGGAAGGAGTGCTCCCTCGTTAGGTGTCAGCGGAGGTTACCTCTCCCGCGGTAAGAATGGNTCAGGAGACGAAGAAGAGGAGTACCACCGAGCAGGAGGAAGGAGTGCTCCCTCGTTAGGTGTCAGCGGAGGTTACCTCTCCCGCGGTAAGAATGGCTGGTGGGGTGGTAAGGTCCTTGGCAGGTCTTCAGGCAGTGAAGAGGACAACCCTGCTTCACTAGGACCCAGCCGAGACACCGTGAGACGCCGCTCACTGAGAAAAAAGAAGAACAGCGAGGTTGCCGTAGCAACGGGGCGAGACGATGGCGAATCAGACGACAGTGACGACGAGCAGATGGGTATGATGGAACACCTTGAGAGACACCAACAGAACATCACCCCAGAACAGACTGGGAGCTCCCGGAACCGGCTCAGAGAACCCAAAGCCTCTAGCACCTGTGCAGCACTGTGGGGACGCAATTCCACTCCTAACCAGATGGGGGCTCAGGGGAGCTACAGACGCAAATACACATCAGGCGGGGCGGGGACATCTCGCATGACCACACCCCTCCCAGGGGTGTCGCGGGTGTCAAAGGTCAACATCTCGTCATTTATTTCGAGTCCCGGCGGCTCACAGAGCCGCAGTAGATACTGTAGCACCGAGACACTGAAAGAAGAGGACCAAGCTAGCTATGCTAACAGAAAGGTGAACTGTAATGCTATTACCCCAGGCAGTGTGGTTGGTGCATCCTCTTCCATGCTCAGTAAGACCTACCACGGTAACTTCACCATGTACCGCTCCCCCAGCTTCGGACATGGGGATAACTTTTCCCACGCCCCTGTTAAAGGCCAACCCCGCATTCTTCCCCCTGTCAATCCCCCATCCCCAGCCACAGGGAACACTGGAGGGGTTGCTAGGGAGGAGACTACAGTGTTCCGTCGGTTGCTAAGTGATGGCGTAGTCGGTGATAAGGACAAGAACAGGATGTCAATGTCAAACCCGGACATAGCCTCGGAAACAATGTCTCTCCTCAGCTTCCTGAAAAGTGACCTATCAGATCTCAGAGTTCGAAAGACGGACAAGTCAGGGGTTACTGAGGGGTCATCTACGGTGTACAGGATGGGGTCAAGAGGCCTCTACCCAGGACTCCGCCCTTCATTAAAGGACCTCACTGCAACTCTCAGACGTGCCAAATCCTTCACTTACTCTGATAAACCAGTAGGGAGGCAACATCCAGCCGAGTCCTCGGCCAAAAGAAGCTCTTCTGAGCAACGTCTGGATCAAGACGAAGAKAGGGATGGAGGGAGGGGGGCGGTGCCTGACAGAGAGGTGGAGAGTGATGGAGGAGACTGCAGAGCAGGGGGTTATGGGTATGAGGATGTGATGCCCACTCCGCTGCAGGACCGGTATGTCCAGGAGGCCAGGCAGGTAATCAGAGATATCTGCCAGATGAGCGCTCGCGAGGATGTTGACGATGATGATGATGATGATGATGTGCTAGCAACAGATGGCACTGAAGACAAGGGTTTCAAAAGAAAACAAGTGGAGGAGCAGGAGATAAAAGATAGCGAGGGAGGTGAATTAAAAGATGAAAGGAGAACTAGAGAGGCTGAGGTTGCCGTTTCAGGGGAAAAAGAGAGGAGGGAGGGGAGAGCTAGAGAGGCTGAGGTTGACGTTGGGGCGTCCTCCGTTTCAGGGGAAAAAGAGAAGAGGGATGGGAGAGCTAGAGAGGCTGAGGTTGACATTGGGGCGTCCTCCGTTTCAGGGGAACAAGAGAAGAGGGAGGGGGAATGTGAAAACAGGGAAAAAGAGAAGTGCCAGCAGAAGGGAGATTCTGAGGAGAACGTGTTTTATGACCGATCTGTTGATGAGCTATCGGGTCACGAGTCGAGCCTCACTGATGAGGGCATAGTCACAGAACCAGAGACTGGACCTGGTGACCCTGAGAGGTTATTTGTCAGGTCAAGTTTAGGATCATCGTTGGCCAGAGATGTGCTGGGTCAACCCCTGACCATCTGGAAGCAGTCTGCTCTGCATGAGGAGGAATGGCCAGAGTTAAACGAGGGAATGCGAGAGGGATCAGGGTTACACGCAGGAGCGAGAGAGAAACGAGAGAACCCTGTCTCTGTTCCTGCCCTTGGGGTTGAGAGTGAGAGCATCGCTGTAGTAACAGAGATGAGTGGTGTCAATAACAACAACAGTACTAGCGGGAGGGCCAATATATCCCAGAGTGCCTCAGTCCCAGGACTTGAGGCTCCTCCCACTCCGAGCGCTATCCGCCGCCGCCGTAAGTTCTCCTCAACCGGGAATACGGGCTCTGACTCCAGTAACGGCAGCAACGGGGAGTCCAACGGGAACGGGGATCCTACTGTTTACCGTTCGCTAAGCGACCCCATGCCTCACCGGCGCCACTCTGTGTCAGAAGAAGGGAATAACAGTTTCTCTGTGGATAGTAACCTGCTGGGGTCGCTCTCTCTCTCCTCCAAGGGGGCAGGAGGAGTCAGAGGTGGAAGTGTCCCAGAGTCGTCCTCTGCAGCTGATCTATCAGAGTGCACGGGCAGCGTGACCAGCGAGCTATCGGTGTGCAGTGACGGTGGTCTCCGTGACGATAGTCTCCGTGACGACTACAGCAATGTGATCCGGAGCATTGTTGCAGAGCCAGGAGCAATGGACAGATTGATGACGGATGACAAAAACAACGGGAAAGCCACGAAGAAGAAGTCCTTCTCGGACCCCAGTCGCCGTGGTGATGGCCACCTGCTTGACGAATCAGGGTTCAAAAGTCACCATCACCCCAACGAACCAATCAGTGAGCTGGATCAGCTTGGTCAGATCCCGCCCTCCAGCAGTGAGCCAATCCTGAGTGAGCAGAGAGACGAGCTGTGGGAGCTCGGAGACGAACGTGGACGTCCATTACGTAGTCGCCTTGTCAACAATGAAGGTGGCAAACTCCGCTCCCAATCAGAAAGGGAGCTGCACTCCTGTCTCTTTGCTGATGACACAGATGGAGGGGGAGGAGGGCAGATATTGAACTTTGACCCCAAACTTGCGGAGGTTCTATCTCCCAGAATGGGCCGGCGGGCCTCCAGGAAACGCCCCAACCGAGTCGCGCAAACAGCATCAGAGGAGCTGGACCACTCGGAACCAGGTCCAGAAGACCACGGTCCAGAGGAGAGCCAGGATCAAGACCAGACTGAGCTCAACCCCCCACTGCCCCCGCCCCCCCCCAAATCCAAAGCCAGGTCCAAGCACGTCCGCCACGCCAGTGAACCTGCCACCTTCATCCCCATCTCCCCACCTCCACAGCCCCAGCGAGCCCAGGGGAATCCGCCTTCCCTACTACCCGCCTGTGAACCCTCCATCCTGGGTAAGCCCACTGGTGAGGAGGCCCCCTCCCTGGAGGATGTGACCAAGCGGTATATTCTGGCCCTGAATGCTCCAGGGGGCGAGAGCGAGCCGTCTGGTTCTGAGTCTGGGTCTAGAGGAACGGTGCCTGTACCAGACGGGTCCAACTCCAGCCCTGCTACTCCCAGTGGTGCCAGAGAACCCAGACTGCAGAGGAAGAGCAGTGTAGAGCTGACCCCACCAGCCCCACAGAGAGCCAAACCCAGAGTGGTGAGTAACATTGCCAATGTGTGTGTGTGTGTGTGTGTGTGTGTCTAAGTGGTCAAAAGTGTGTTTTGATGTTGCAGGAGAGGAGGCTGAATGTTTGCTGTTGTCATGGATGAAAACAACACTGCTAGATGGAGTGTGTTCTGACATGTATCTTACCCATATTAGGCTGGTAATGATGTGTTCAAGGAGGGGCCCTTTATGAATCAGGATGCAAAAACATCAGCCCAACTTTAAAGAGCTGTGCCAGGATTCTCTCTCTGTGTGTGTGTGTGTGTGTGTTTGTGTGTGCACGCTTGCATGTGTGAGTGCTTGGTTTCGCGTGTGTGTTTAGTCAGTAGAATGTTATAGCAATGGAGTGTTTGGAGCAGATATGGAGGACAGTTTGCCAAGCTCCTTATCTCTATAGCGCTGAGGTAGAGAAACTGCTCTGAATATGGCTCTGGGGTAGAGAAACTGCTCTGAATATGGCTCTGGGGTAGAGAAACTGCTCTGAATATGGCTCTGGGGTAGAGATTGTGATTCTCATGATTCCATACAGTTGAAGTTGGACGTTTCCATACACCTTAGCGTTCTCGGTAGTGATGAATCACGTTTCGCCCTCTGGCAGTCGAATGGATGAATCTGGGTTTGGCGGATGCCAGGAGAACACTACCTGCCCCAATGCATAGTGCCAACTGTAAAGTTTGGTGGATGAGGAATAATGGTCTGGGGTTGTTTTTCATGGTCCGGGCTAGTTGGGTTGGTGAGTGGATCACAGACCTCACAACCATAAAGGGCAATGGGTTCTATAACTGATTCAAGTATTTTTAGCCAGATCCTAATTGGTATGTCGAATTTTATGTTCCTTTTGATGGCATAAGAAGGCCCGTCTTGCCTTGTCTCTCAGATCGTTCACAGCTTTGAGGAAGTTACCTGTGGCGCTGATGTTTAGGCCGAGGTATGTATAGTTTTTTGTGTGCTCTAGGGCAACGGTGTCTAGATGGAAGTTGTATTTGTGGTCCTGGTGACTGGACCTTTTTTGGAACATCATTATTTTGTTCTTACTGGGATTTACTGTCAGGGCCCAGGTCTGACAGAATCTGTGCAGAAGATCTAGGTGCTGCTGTAGGCCCTCCTTGGTTGGAGACAGAAGCACCAGATCATCAGCAAACAGTAGACATTTGACTTCAGATTCTAGTAGGGTGAGGCCGGGTGCTGCAGACTGTTCTAGTGCCCTCGCCAATTCGTTGATATATATATGTTGAAGAGGGTGGGGCTTAAGCTGTATCCCTGTCTCACCCCACGGCCCTGTGGGAAGAAATGTGTGTGTTTTTTGCCAATTTAACCACACACTTGTTGTTTGTGTACATGGATTTTATAATGTCGTGTATGTTTTTCCCCCAATACCGTTTTCCATCAATTTGTATAGCAGACCCTCATGCCAAATCGAGTCGAAGGCTTTTTTGAAATCAACAAAGCATGAGACGACATTGCCTTTGTTTTGTTTTGTTTGTTTTAGGGTGTGCAGGGTGAATACGTGGTTTGTCATATGATAATTTGGTAAAAGCCAAGTTGACATTTGCTCAGTACATTGTTTTCACTGAGGAAATGTASGAGTCTGTTGTTAATGATAATGCAGARGRKTTTCCAAAGGTTGTTGTTGACACATATCCCACRGTAGTTATTGGGGTCAAATTTGTTTCCACTTTTGTGGATTGGAGTGATCAGACCTTGGTTCCAAATATTGGGGAAGATGCCAGAGTTAAGGATGATGTTAAAGAGTTGAAGTATATTGGAATTGTAATTTGTGGTCTGTATATTTTATCATTTCATTGAGGATACCATCAACACAACAGGCCTTTTGGGGTTGGAGGGTTTGTATTTTGTCCTGTAGTTCATTCAAAGTAATTTGATAATCCAGCGGGTTCTGGTAGTCTTTAATAGTTGATTCTAAGATTTCTATGTCTTTCTCTCCTGCCCCCCTATCTTCTCTCGCCTCTCTCTCCTGCCCCCCTATCTTCTCTCGGCCTTCCTCCCTGCCCCCCTATTTCCTTCTCTCGTATCTCGCCCATCTCGCCTCCTCCCCCCTATCTTTCCTTTTCATCGGCCTCTCTCATCCTGGTCCCCCTTTATCTTTCTCTTCCTGCCTTCTTCTCTCTCCTGCTCTCTCTCCCCTCTATCTTTCTCTCGCCTCTCTCTCCTGCCTCTATCTTCTCTCGCCTCTCTCTCCTGCCCTCCTTACTCTTCTCGCCTCTCTTCCTGCCCCCTCATCTGCCGCTCTTTTCTCTTCTCGCCTCTCTCTCCTTGCCCCCTATCTCTCTCGCCTCTCTCTCCTACCCACTTCTTCTCTCGCCTCTCTCTCCTGCAGTTCCGATCCTGCACTCGTCCTCGCTTTCTCTTCTCTCTTCCTGCCCCCCTATCTCCTCTCTCTCTCCTGCGCCCCCTCTCTTTCTCTCTCTTCTCTCCCCTATCCTCTCTCTCTCTCCTGCTCCGCCTCTATCCTCTCTCTCTTCTCCTGCCCCCTATCTTCTCTCTCTCTCCTGCGCCCTATCTATCTCTCTCTCTCTCTCCTGCCCCCCTATCTTCTCTCGCTCTCTCTCTGCCCCCTATCTCTTCTTCGCCTCTCCTCCTGCCCCCTATCTTCTCTCGCCTCTCTCTCCTGCCCCCTATCTTCTCTCGCCTCTCTCTCCTGCCCCTATCTTCTCTCTCTCTCTCCTACGCCACTCTGCTCTCGTCTCTCTCTCTGAGCATTGCTGGGAGATGAGTCATCTCGTTCAGGCTTCTTGGGTCGAGATTTAGCCAGATATCAGGTACAGGAACACATAGAACAAGGGAGGGAGGGAGGGAGGAGGGGGAGACAGGTTTAGCCAGATATCAGGTACAGGAACACAGAACAAGGGAGGGAGGGAGGGAGGGAGGAGAGAGGGGGAGACAGGTGAAGACTGGAGGAGAAAAACAGAGAAGATCAGCGAAAAGAAGAGGGAAGTCTGAGCCAAAAATGAAGAGGAGCGGAAATAGTTGCAGAGAGGTGTGTGAAAAATGGAGGGAGGAGAGGGAGGAGGAGAGGGAGGAGAGGAGAGAGTGAAGTACGGGAACTACTTGTTACAACACTACATAACATTTGAGAATGTCTGTTATTTATTTTTAAAACTTTTGTGTTCACTAATGTTTCCCTTGTTTATTTTCCCTTTTTGTTTATTGTCTATTCCATTTGCTTTGGAATTATAAACATGTTTACCATGCCAATAAAGCCTTTGAATTGAATTTAGAGAGGGAGGGGAGAGCGAGAAAGAGGACCAGCACCCAACGGTCTGAGGTGTTTTCACTTTAGACAGGGCAGCAGGAATGTGGTCCTATCTATCTTCTCGCTAGCATAATGGTCCCGAACCCCCACTCACACAGCCTTGGCATTTACTCAATGTCATTCTAGTGTTGTATGAGCGACTTCAATTTGTACTGTACTTTAGGGCGAGGGTCATTTTACCCAGGCATGCGTGGGAGTGATCACTCAGTCTTTTTCGATAGATAGACCTGTCACTAACAAAAGATGGGAAATATTCTGGTCAATATCACACACTCTCTCCTTCCTCCCCTCTCGCCATCGATACTTCTCTCCTAACTAATTTAGGCTTTTTCCTGCAGCTGATTGGTTATCCTCAGAAGTTCACAGTGTACACTGGAACAGTTTGGCACGGCACACGCCAGCCCTTACTTTAGGAAGAGAGGGATGGAGCACAGAGACTGTTAGAGGGACAGAGAAAAGGCAGAAGGGGTGTAAGAGAGACAAAAAAAGAAGGGGGTGTGAGAGAGGGGAAAGAAGGGGATGTTGAGAAGGAGTGGGAGGATAAGCAAGGTACCAGGGTGTGAAGAGAGGGGTCAGAGAGAAGGGGGTGTTGTAAGAGATGGGTAAAGATTACGAAAGGGGGATGTGTTTGAGAGTTACGGGATACATGAAAGAAGGGGGTGTGAGAGAGGGGGAAAGAAAGGGGTATGTTTTCGAGATGAGGGGGATAAGAAGGTGTTGACGAGCAGCAATAACGGTGAAGGGGTGAATGTGAGAGAGAAGAAGACTGCAGAGGGAAGAGAGGGTGAGATGAGGGAAGTAGGGTGGTGATGATGGGGAAGGTGGAGAGGGGAAAGAAGGGGTGTGAGAGAGGGGAAAGAAGGGGATGCAAGGTAGAGGACGGGGGAATAGGTAAGGGGTTGAGATGTGATGAGACAGAGGGGGAAAGAAGGGGGTGAGAGAGTGGGGAAAGCAAGGGATGTGAATGAGAGGGGAAAGAATGGTGGATGTGACCGAGAGGGGGATTAAGGGAAGGGCGGTGTGAATTTGAAGAGGGGGAAAGATCTAGTTAACTCTTTTCTTTCTTGCACATACATGTTGCATCACCATTGGAGTAAAAAAGCGGTGATGAGTGAGGGACAGAAAGACAGGTGGCCGTGATGAGGTTCATTTGGGGTAAAGAACGGTGGGTGTGTGTTGAGAGTGGGGAGGTAGAAGGGTGTGAGAAGATGGGTGGAAAAGAAGGGTATGTGAGAATGTATGTTTTTGTGGAAAGAAGGGGTGTGGAGAGGGTGGTGAAAGGAAGGGTGATAGAGAGGGGAAAGAAAGGAATCGTGTTGGAGAGATGTTGGTGATTGTAAAGAACGAGGGGCGTGATTCAGAAGCATACGGTCGAGCTGGAGGAGGAAGAAAGCGGTGTTGAGATGAGGGGGAAGAAGGGTGTGAGAGAGGCCGGAAGAAGGGGGAGAGCTATACAGGGGAGATAAAAGTAATGTATGTGTGACAGCGCGGTGGTGTGAGAGAGGGGGATAAGAAAGGGCGTGTGAGATGGAGGGGACAAGAAGGGGGTGAGAGAGGGGGAAGAAAAGGGTGTGAGAGAGGAAAGAAGGGGTGGGAGGTGCTGAGGAGGGGATACAAGAAGAGGAATGAGGGGTGTAGAGTAGTCATATTGGCGAGGTTTCGAAAAAATCATGAAGTTAAAAAGGACACTATTTATGTTTGGTGAAGGTGCAACAGAGAGTTAATCAAGTATGCAGGAGGGCTGATATAGAGATTGAAGGGTCTGTGATGGAAGTTGTACCCAGATGGGGGAATAGAAGGGTGCTACTGTCTTTAGATGTCTTATTTAAGAAGCTTGGTGGAGTCATAAACCCCGAGGAACGAGTGTAGGAGAGGGATCAAGTATAGGGTTTGTAGAGAGCAGTGAGTCAGAGGAATAAAGAGAGAGATATGTTTGATTTTTGGGACTTGTATCTTTGAGAAGGTTCAGACAAAGTGTAAGAGAGAGGGAGGGGTTTGATGTTTGGGGGACTTGTATAAAGGTCAGACCAGAGGAGAGGAGAGAGGGAGGTTTGATGTTTTGGGGACTTTGTATAAGTCAGACAGAGGAGAGAGAGACATTTGTTTGATGTTTTGGGGTACTTTATAAAGTCATGAAGGAGATACGTTGAAAAAGCTAGCTGGTAAGAGGGCATTTCATTTAAAGTGAGAGAACCACAGATGGTTTAGACTATTCATGCAATGTTTTATTAATGTCTATCTTCATTTGTAAAAAATAATAAACCACTTCCACTATGTTTTTCATTGAGACCCAATTATGGCGCTAGATTATCAAACACTGCCCTCTATCCCGTGTCCTTTTTCCTCTCTTTTCACTTTGCCCTATCTCTACGCCCTGTCTAGAGCCCCCCCCCTCACTTGTTGCGTAGTTTCCCTTCTGGAGGAAACCCCCAGGCCTTGGTGAGACACACACACACACACACACACACACACACAACACACCACCACACACACACACACACACACACAACACACACACACACACATCAACACACACACACCTTGTAGACATGGTTGTGGGAGGAGTGTGGGTCTGGTACCTCTTCCTGAGCCTCAGAGGTATGGACTGCCAATCTGCTGGGTGTGAGGAACCTGTTTACTTGAAGATTTAAATCTCCAAAATTTAAAATTTACGACAACAAAATGTAGAAAAATGTCGATGAGACAAGGAGGTGGAGGGACCACACACACATTTGTGCCTTCTCTTCTGTCGCTCGAGCAAATGGAGCTTTTGCGCTGGAAGGTGGGGCAAGGAGTGGATGTATACAACAGGAGGACATCGTCCTTTAGAGTTTTCAAAACTAGCTGGATCTGAACACAACTGTCAAGCTCTCCTAGGAAATGGTGAGCAGAGAGATGTATGAGAAAACACCAATGAGTGTCGAGGAGAGAAAGGGAAGGGGGTAATGTCTATCCTACATTAGATATACTTTATGTGATTTCTAAATCAGAATTATCACAGGAAAATAACCAGTTTCACCATTTCCCAGCATGCCCTTGACCTGGAACAGAGGGAATTGTTGGGTAAAAGGTTAGTTTATACCCGCCATTTGGCACCAAACAGCAGTGTTACATTCTATTAAGACTGCACATGAGAAGCTTTGTCATGGAATATCCTCTTTAGGACTCTGAGAAACCTCTGAGAACCTTCTGGTATCAACAAAGAAGCTATTTTGTTTGTTTTTTTCAAGCTCTCAGTTAGGGTTTACTGCTCTTGCTTGTTCTGAAGGTATTCTTAAGGTTGGGATCTAGTATGGGAACCTTACAAGAGGATACAATGACAACAAAGATCAAACGAAAGGAGGAGGAACAGATGTGGATGGATGGGAGAGAAGAGAGGTTCAAAACATACAATGCATCTAGACTCATTTTATCTTCTCCTCCCTCCCTCTCTATCTCCCACTTTTCTCTTTCCTCCTTGTTAGAGAGAGAAAATTTTCCAAGGATTTCACTAGTAATTATTTATTATGGCAAGGTTATAATAACTTATATTAAATAATAATTATAATTAACCCTTTTGGTTAATTTCACACAGTATTACCCAAACCATATGTCTTCTCTCTATTTCACATTTCTCTCTCTCCTCTCTCTCTCTCTCTCTCTCTTTCTCTCTCTCCTCTCTCTCTCTCTCTCTCTGGTCGTATCTCTGTCTGTCTCTCTTCTCTCTCTGTCTGTATCTCTGTCTGTTCTCTCTGCTCTTGTCTGTATCTCTGGTCTGTCTCTCTGATCTCTTCTGTTCTGTATCTCTGTCTGGTCTCTCTTCTCTCTGTCTGTATCTCTGTTGTCTCCCTCTCTCTCTGTCTGTATCTCTGTCTTGTTCTCTCTGTCTGTCTCTCTCTCTCTCTCCTCTGTCTCTCTCTCTGTCTGTTATCTCGTCTGTCTCTTGTTCGTCTCTCTGTCTGTATCTCTGTCTGTATCTCTGTTCTGTATCTCTGTCTGTCTCTCTGTTCTGTCTCTCTGTCTGTCTTCTCTGTCTGTCTCTCTCTTCTCTCTCTCTGTCTGTATCTCTGTCTGTCTCTCTGTCTCTCTGGTCTGTATTCTCTGGTCTGTCTCTCTCTCTCTCTGTCTGTATCTCTGTCTGTCTCTCTGGTCTCTCTGTTCTGTATTCTCTGTCTGTCTCTCTCGTCTCTCTCTGTCTGTATCTTCTGTCTGGTATCTCTGGTCTTCTCTCTGTCTGTATCTCTGTCTGTATCCTTCTGTCTGTCTCTCTCTCCTCTCCTCTTGTCTGGTCTTCTGGTCTGTCTCTTCTGTCGTCTCTCTGTCTGTCTCTCTGTCTGTCTCTCTCTCTCTCTCTCTCTCCGTCTCTCTCCTGTCTGATCTCTGGTCTGTCTTCTCTGTCTCTTCTGTCTGTATCTCTTGTCTTTGTCTCTCTGTCTCTCTCTGTCTGTATCTCTGTCTGGTATCTCTTGTCTGTATCTCTGTCTGTCTCTTCTGTCTGTCTCTCTGTCTGTCTCTCTCTTCTCTGTCCTCTCTCTCTCTGTCTGTCTCTCTGTCTGTCTTTTCTGTCTGTCTGTCTGTTGTCTGTCTGTCTGTCTGTCTTCTTGCTCTGTCTCTGTCTCTGTCTCTGTCTCTGTCTTCTGTCTTCTGTCCTGCTCTCTGTCTCTCTGTCTCTCTCTCTCTCTCCTCTCTCTTCTCTCGCTCTCTTCTCTCTCTCTCTGCTGTCCTCCCTTCTTCGTATCTCTAAGTCTTCTTCTCTCTGTCTCTCTCTCCGTCTTCTTCTGTCTCGCCTCTATCTCTGGTCTTCTCTCTGTCTTCTCTCTGCTCTCTATCTCTCTACATGTCTGTCTCTCTCTTCTGTCTTATCTCCTGCTCGTTCTCTGTCTCTCTCTCTGTCTTTCTCTCTTCTGTCTGTCTGTCTGGTTCTGTCCTGATCGTCTGGTCTGTCTGTTGTCCTGTCCTTCTCTCGTCTCTCTCTATCCTTGCGTGTCTCTCTCTCTCTCATCTATCAGTCTCATTCTCTTCTCTCTCTCTTCTCACCTCTTCTCTCTCCTTTCTCCTCTCTCTTCTCTCTCTCTCTCTCTACTTCTCTCTCTCTCTCTCCTCTCTCTCTCTTCTATCATTCCACCATTTCTCTCTTAACTCCCTATAACTAAATTATTTTTTATTCCTTTTCTCTATCTGCCCTCCTCTCTCTCTCTCTCTCATTATGTCGGATCCACCCCGGGTAATTACAGAGCACTTTGCTTATGTAAAGCCCCCCACAGACTACGATTTTAGCCGTCCTATGCCACGATTTTGCTGTCCCAGACAAAATTTCCACATTGTGGTCAAATTCGTAGGTCGTAAACGATTTCCGGACATCTTGGCTCACTCAGTGTGACAGGGTCTATCTAGGTCTGCCGATTTCAGTACCGCTACGTTCGGTCAGAGGCTCCGACAAGTTCTGACAGTCAGAATTGTTTTGCATTCATCGTGTACACGGCCAGCACTGAGTATGCACACAATAATACGMTTATTGTGAATGTATTTTTTWAAATTGTATTTAACCAGGAAGGGCTCATTGAGATTTGAAATCTCTTTTTCAAGAGTGTCCTGGCCAAGATAGGCAGCACCAAGTYATTACACAATTACAGACAAACAACATGAACAACTACAGGTAATCTAGTAAAAAAAAACATAGAATTCACAAGAGTATAACAAAATCATAAAACGGCAAATTAAAAACATTGACATCCTCAAAATCCTTCAATGATTTAAAAACACCAATCGGGACAAGTTCTTCCAGTTTAGAAGTATTTTGTAAGGYGTTCCAAGACGATGGYGCAGAGTACATAAAAGCCCTTTTACCAAATTCAGTTYGGACATTTGGAACAGTTAGCAGGATAAAGTCCAGCGGACGAAGAGAGTACCCACCACATTTCTGAACAATAAAAATGCCAAAATAAAATGGTAGTAAACCCAAAATGGCTTTGTAAATAAAAATATACCAGTGACTGAGCCTACGAGTGACTAGAGAAGGCCAGCCAACCCTGGGATACAAAGTGCAGTGGTGCGTAAGGGTTTTGCAGTTTAAAATATATCTCAATGCTCCATGGTAAAGGGTGTCAATTGATCTGAAACACTGAGCAGAAGCATTCATATATAAAATATCACCATAGTCTAGTATAGGCATAAATGCAGCTGATACTATCCTCCTTCTAGCTTCAAAAGAAAATAAACAAAAATAATATTCCAACTTCAGCTTCAAATTGTTTTGTCAGTTGTTGAATATGTATATTATATACACTGCTCCAAAAAATAAAGGGAACACTTAAACAACACAATGTAACTCCAAGTCAATCACACTTCTGTGAAATCAAACTGTCCACTTAGGAAGCAACACTGATTGACAATAAATTTAACATGCTGTTGTGCAAATGGAATAGACAAAAGGTGGAAATTATAGGCAATTAGCAAGACACCCCCAATAAAGGAGTGGTTCTGCAGGTGGTGACCACAGACCACCGGAGAGAGATCTGAGGCCACCTATGTGTGGTTGTTAGACTCCTCAGCCCCCCGTCATGCTACACTAGAGTGAGACCGGCAGCATTCAAGAAGTGACAAAAAGCATTCAGCCAGGTAAGCATGAAACTGAGAA